>NC_092634.1:42030469-42312107 GCF_039555335.1 Amphiura filiformis
GGTCATAATATTGAAGAAGCAAGAAATGGTTCCAACTTTGAAAATTAGCTTTCACAATAAAATCACACTAAGTTTGATGTAATAATACTATCTATACCAAATTTAGCATTTTCAACACCCGTCTTCTTTCAATTAAAGCCATATTATAACATTTTCATACAAAATAGATTAGCATTTCTTTGCCATAAAATGTTAGTTTTTACTGTCGGATATATCCACTTTTATTTTTGAGCCGAACAACTACGGCAAAGCAATTAAAGAAAATTGGAATTTACTACCAGCGCATATGTCACCAATATGTACCACTCCTTCAGTCATGTTATGGTACGACCCTTTGTTGTGTAGATCACCGTCCCGCACGCCATGTACGTACTGTGTGTTATGAACATCGTGTACATGCGTTTGACTAATAATTCCATCATATAAACGCCAGTTCCATCGTTTTATTCAAAATCTTGGATTTTGACAAAACTATAGCACCTAGAGTCTTGATTTATGCAGGGTATATTGGTTTAATAAAGTACAATATAATCGTGTAAAAAAATGAATTAAAAAAATCATTGAGGGCGTCCTCCTCAGCAAATGTTATGGCTTTAAGTAAATATGATTACATAATTATGTAGTCACAATTGTAATGGGGTTTGTTTTTATTGTTTTTAACATCAAAGATATTGTAGCTAAAATTTGTCAGACATTGAATATTTGTTTTTTACACCTGTATGAATCAGGGATGACAGTTTTCAGACAATTAGTTGCTTTGATTTTAGTTACTTGATTTCAGGATTTTTGTTACTCTAACCCACACTTTTATTTATTTTCAGCCCTCTTTTAGTCCTTATAGCCCAAATTTGCATTAGGCTTTTCCTGCAAACAGGCCACTGGCATCCCCTATGAATGAAGAAATGGTTAGTTTTGATGAATTTTTGCGCCTACATGAGGGACAAAATGTGTTGACTCATGCTTTCAGGGTTAAATACATATATGACAAAATTATTGGTCTTCTTCTGAAAGCTCTATTAAATGTTTGTGATGGTATATGACGCGAAATGCGGGACAGAAAATGTTTGATATAAAGAGTGAAATTATTTCATGTCCTTGCTTTGAAAGATGTATTATTATATTTTGTTCCACAACAGACAACAAATAATTTGCTATTCCCTGTGTTTTTTACGCTGCTGAAGTTATCCACCAAAAGATATCAGCATCTAAAGTTTC
The DNA here is from genome assembly GCF_039555335.1 of Amphiura filiformis. Classification (NCBI taxonomy): domain Eukaryota; kingdom Metazoa; phylum Echinodermata; class Ophiuroidea; order Amphilepidida; family Amphiuridae; genus Amphiura; species Amphiura filiformis. The sequence continues at coordinate 42,031,685 of NC_092634.1, forward strand.
ACTAATCTACATTTGGAACATCAATTTTTTTTGTGACACACTATAAAAACAATTTTATCAGAACTAAGAACTTCTTCCAATATTTTGATGTTTTAAAATATAAGGAATGTCAATTTTCAACAACTGAAAACATAAATCGAGCTCAGTTAGGTGTGATAGATATGATCCAAAGAAGTTGCCTGACTGTATAGGCACATAAAGTCGTATGCAGACTTTGAGTATTAGACATATAATATTGTATGTAACATACACGTTATTTAATCTATTGCCATTCTATTTCCAGTAATGTTTAAGTTCTAACGAATGTTTGATGACGAAAAATCGATAATATGTTACATATAATATCTAGCAGAAATATATTATCGATTTTACATCATCAAAAATTTGTTAGATTTAATAACGTAGATATGTTACATACAATATTTTACGTATATAATAAAAAGTCTGCATACTGCTTTAGTGAAGAACGACCCAGTACTCCAGGTTAATTGGGTGCACGTAATTTATTCTGGTCAATGGTATATGCACACAATTGTTTACCTAATCGTTGCTTTAATAAATATTTTCGTCAATAACAGTCCTGATTAGAGTGAACAACTAGCCATTCCCTAATGGCTGCTGCTACTATCAATATTGATCAATTTGGGAATGTATCAATTTCAAGTCAAGTTCCGACATCATTCCTTCTCACCTGGTTTCGTATGAAGCGTTTGGGAAGTATTTGAACAGTGCCAGCACCATTCATCGTACAAGTTGGTCAAGGATTACATTTCAAAAAGCCTGCAGAGGAAAATATGATTTTAAAGCATAATCATTTTTCATAACCGTCATCGATGAGAAGAGCTAATGGTTTTGAACAATCAGAGTTTTATATGATACAAAACTAAACACTGTATGAACGTCGTGATTTTGTAGTGAGTAATTATAAAACAAAAATTGTAATTGATATACAGAATTGATCAACAGCCATGATGATGGAGGGACACAATCATGTACGAAATGAGACCACCGAGTATTTGGATGTGGCTTACTGGGAACAGATTATCACTACGATAATGATCGGACTCATTGCTGTCGCTGGAATCGTTGGAAACTCTATGATAATTATGGCCGTTGCGTTCTCCTGTAAGCTTCAAACTTCAACAAACGCGCTTGTCACCAGTTTGGGTGTGACAGATCTGTTGACTTCGGTCACATTGGTGTTTTACATGCTTGGTACTCTTGGTAAGCCTGAGGAAGGAGGATGGCTGTATCCAAAAGCTTACTGGGTTTGTCAAACAACAGCTTTTGTTCTTTACGCCACCGTTGGAAACAGCCTCTACCACATGGCTTCTATAGCGCTAAACCGATTTGTACTTATCGTAAAACCAACTCTGTATCCAGTGCTATTTGCACGATGGAAATTGGGATTATTCATACTGGTACCATGGATTGTACCCAGTGTTGGCATAATGCTATTTTTACTTTCAGGGATAGGGGAGTTTGGATATGATCCCGATGATCTAGCATGTGCTGCTGTTGATTACCCAGGTAACACACTAGCATTGTCATTGCTCATAACTCTGATGGGTTTTCCTGTGCCCCTGGTGGTCATCTCATTTAGCTATGTGAGGATTTATGTTCATGTGAAAAAACATTTTCAGAAAATGAAGCGGCAAACTGAGCAAACTTTCTCAAACATTTCAGACTCGAAGGCAAGCACAGATTCAGTTTTGACCGTGTCATCACATGCAGTAACTGATTTCAATGAAAGTCGGCGCAGGGTAGATCAACCTGAAGCTTTCGAAAAAATTGCAGCTCGGAAGAGGAAACAAATCTTGCAGCAACAAATCAAAATCACAAAGAACCTTTTCATGACCGTTTGCGTGTTCCTGCTTTGTTTTCTCCCGTATTTTATACTTATCTTTGCGCCAAACACTAGACATGTCTTGTTTTATGCTAAAGTGGTGGCTTATGCAAATTGTGCCATCAATTTTTGGATATACAGTTTGCATCATCCGGATTTTAAAGTTGTATTAAGATGCATGATCAGGTGTTCATACAGGGACATTCCACAGCCATCTAAGCTGTTGAAATTCTTTCTTTCAAAATAAACCAGTGTTAGCAGCAAACACAAAACATGACTGAAATTTGATAAAACATTTGTCAAAAAAAAAGTTATATAACATTTAAGAGGGCATTTTGTGATCCACAGCATCATCTCCCACTTTCCTCAAAAAAAAAAAAGTAGAGATTTTTATATCACTGGAAACCTCTGGCTACATAATGTTTATGTACAAAAAATTTCTTGCAGATTAATTCGTTTAGCAAAGATATCGTGAAATTTGAATTCCGTTCTGGTATACCAGAACGAAATCACAACACATTGTCTATGGAGCAGTGTAATACACATAATCATGCATAACTCAAAGCAAAAATCAGAATCAACTGAAATTTTGGGAATAAGCTTTTTTGTGGATATCTGCAGAAAAATGTCATAAAAGAGGATGATATGATCACAAAATACTCCTTTAAATGATATTAAATGTAGTATAGGAAAGATTAGGAAAACATTTTAAAATAACTATTATCAATTTTTGTCAAATAATGCTGTCTATATTATCGTCGCTTGCACGACTACCGGTCTATCAGCCATTTTTGATAAAATGAGATAAGATCAGATTCATAATCTATGTATAAAGCTCTACATTCTGACAAACGTTCAAGACATGCATGTCATTAATTAATTAAGTATTATCACTGATTAGTTTTGGCGTATCTCACTTAATGGAATAATTGTGTACAACATTCCCGGTGGTTTGCATGACATAGTGGCGTATCAGTGACATACGCCACTATGTCGTAAATATGTGTCATACACCACTATTTTGGTATATCGTGGCTGTGTGACCAATATGGATATGAATTCAACTATTATTCAACATACTGGCGTATCACGTGTCCTATGTCAATTTTGAATGGAGAATAATTTTTCAAAAAATTTGACATACTGGCGTATAAGTTTAATGACTAATTACAATTAATTGGCGAATGACAACAATGTATTTTATACATTAAATGTAACTTAAATATTTATATTTTCATATCCATTCAAGAAAAGGGGATATTTTAATCGAGGCAATGTATGACAAACGGTTAAAAGTTGCAAAAACCTCGGATGCAATTATCTCAAAATGGCCATTTTCGTGATAGACCACTATGTCTTGAGAGCGAAGTTATGTAATTGTATAAGATTTTCTGCCAAACATTAATAAAAAATGTTTTGTCACCTTTAAAAATAAAACATTATGAACAACATTTTCTGAAACCCTTTTGAAAACATTGCAAGGGGCAGCTTCAAAACCGGGACCAGCGGTTGATATCGGTTGAACCGCATTCCATTTTTTAGAACAATAGAAACTGGCTCCAAGTAGACAGGACCGGGTGGAACTGGCAGGCAACCGGTGATTGAGGTTTGAAGCCGTCCCTAGAAATATTGTGAAAGTGTTTGATAACTTTACTAGAGTAGACCTTTAAATGGTTACTGATAAAAAACATCCTACATATTGTTAACTAACATTGTTTAAGATCATTTATGAAAACAAAGATTTTATTTTGACACCATTTTCATCAAGGTCAGAGCAAGTTTAAAACTTTGCTCTGATGCTTGACCTTTGACCTTTTTGGTAATAACTCAAGAACGGTACATCCTAGATAGGTAAAACTATTCTTTTTCTGAATCTTTATGACAGAATAATACATCAGTAATGTTTTCGTACAATTTGATGGAGTTTGAAATTTGACCCCATGTAAAGTTTAATGACCTTTCCCCCATGGGACAATATTTTGTTTTGGGAACAACAAAATTTGTTTATTAGGGACTTTAAGGATTACGAAGAAAAGGGTTAGAAATATACATCATCTAGGTGCATGGGGAACAATAAGCTGGGAACTAGACTTAGACTATAAGGTTAATGTCAGAATTTAATTTTTATCTTAGTGTCATTTTGAACCAAAATATGGCGACTTTTTATTGATAGCTAAACAGAACACAAATCAATATCAGGTAAATTGTGTCTTGGACTTTTAGCAGTCTCATTCTTATTAGGTTAACCAGTTATTGTTTTTTACACAAGCCTCATAAAGTCTTCTTTTTTACACATTATTTTGTTTATACCTTCTGTATTATTCCCCAATTGAATGTTTGCATCAAAATTTTCCTGCTTTTACATTTATCGTGTGACACGGTCATGGGCTGTTCCAGTTGAACTATATATCCCCTATGGAAGACATGGCCTAAATAAACTGCTCAAATAAAGAAAGTCCGCAGTCATGTAACCCGCACTACACCAAAATCTGATCTTGTTATGACAATTTGATTGATACAGTCGTGTGCAGAAGTTTGTTAGCTCCAATTTGATACCAAATTTGCTACCAAACACTCAAAGGTGACAAAGATTGATACCAGTTTATGGCATTTGGTGCATTTTCAAAAGTTGCAAATCAAAACGAAGCACACGGTCGAAATTGCTTAGCGTGGCAATATGGTCAAGCTTGCTTGCCCACGATGGGCTCCTGTCGATTATCCCAAGTGCGCGCTTTATTCAATTGTTAATTTAAAACGCATGGATTGCTACAGTGCTTTACTGATGAATACTAGGGCACGATGCGATTGATATGACCTAGCGGTTGTTTCGGGCTATGTCAATGGTCGCGCTCTGCCATTCACCTCTACATGTCCGGGTGGTCCGTTTTTAATTTGCAACTTTTGAAACTGCACCAAATTTCATAAACTGGTATCAATCTCTGTGAATTTAGAGTTTTCGGTAGCAAATTTGGTGTCAAATTGCAGCTAACAAGATTCTGCACACGACCGTTTCAATTATATTGTCATAACAAGATCAGGTTTTGGTGTAGGGCGGGTTACATGACTGCGGACTTTCTTTATTTGAGGTGTTTACATGGGGTGTAGATTTCAAATGGAGTCACTCATCCATTTGAAATTCACACTCCCTGTGTGGGAGATTAAGGTTATGCCTACCATACGGGGTGTGGATTTTAAATAGAATTGCCCAAAGCAGGTGTCATTTTGAACCAAAATATGGTGACTAATTCTTAAATTCCCAGCAAACACAAAAACGTTTTTAAAACGTTTTAAATAAGTTATATTTTGGTTTTTGGTTTAGGTAAAAACGTTTTAATAACATTAAAATGTCGGGTTATATAAAGGTCATGATAACGTTTTAAAACGTTTTGTATGTAAACACACAACCACAATATTTTTGAATGTTTTCAAAAATTGTTGTAAACTATTTTTGCAAACATTTTTGCCAAATATTGTGTCAATACTTAAATAACATTATGTTAAAATATTTGAAACCAGGAAACACAGAAATGTTCTTAAAATGTTTTTTTTAAAATTTTTTAATAACATTTAAATGTCGGGTTATATAAAGGTTATGAAAACGTTTTTAGAACGTTATTGAAAATATTTTGGGCAAACATTTTTTACGCAAAATATTTTTCAACCCCAAAATAACATTCTGTTTAGAATGTTTTGTATCAAGTTTTCAAGAATGATTTTGGAATGTTATTAAAACGTTTTTATACCCTTTATATAACCCGGCATTTAAACGTTTTCTGTAAAACATTTTTGTTGGCTGAGCAGTAGATTATCAAAAATGTTTTTTAAAGTTATGAAAATGTTTTATACTCTTAATATACCCTTTATATAACCCGACATTTAAACGTTTTCTGACAACCTTTTATAACTTTTTGCGAATGATGTCGAAAACGTTTTGTGTTTGCTGGGTTGAGTCTCACACCTAACAGACTCGTCTTTGGGATTCATATGTCTACCATATTGGCAGGGACACCCAAATTCAGTGATTTGGGTGGGGCATGTCATTTGATGTTGCCCCTAAACATCACATAATACTATAAAATCAGATTTTATTATACTCTTCTCCCCTGAATTTTAATGCTCAACTTCTGCCTGCATATTGAGGGAAACAACACACAACTTTGTGGACAAAAAAGTCTAGGCCTACCTTTTGGTGTTGTCAAACCATGGAAGTAGTACATGGTCAAACCAAACAAGGATACACCATTTGGGGTAAAAGACATTAAAATCTATACTTTTCAATGTTATTGTTACACTCTTAATAAAATTTCCTTTAAAAAAGGACAATATGTTGTTATTTGGGGATTTTAAATATAGGTTTTCTCACATTTTTTGTTATATTTAATACCCTGTTAAGTTTGAATTCATCCATAAAATTTGGAAGTATCTTTTTATAAACTTAAATTTCATCTTTGGTCAAATATATACTAATTACTTTGATCAAAGCATGAAAAGTAATGACGATTTCAATGCGCTCATTTGACCAAAGACAAAATTCAAGTTTACAAACAGACACTTAAAATTTTATGTTATCAACATTCAACTAATATTTTGATCGTATGATTAGCTTAAGGTTAGCCGAGAGTTTTTCATGCGCTTGATATCAGAGGGGTGTAAGTTCATAACAGAAACAGCCATGCAGAAAATGAACAAGCCGAGCGTGTACACTGGGATGTAGGCCTAGGCCTACTTACAATAGAATATCGATCCACGGTCAAGACATGAAACTTAGCTCGTGCCCGGAGCTCGTGAGTCGGTTGGGGCGGGGTCATGAGGCGGCATGCGGGTCGGATGCCGGGGGCACAAGCCGTTTCGGCAATTTTCATAAGGATTTAAAAAAATTAAAATTGATTGGGGGCACTTCGTCAAGCTACGCCCTGGAAAATGTGTTGATTTTGAATTTATAGCCTTGATATCTTTGATGAAATAAATCAATGCTGCTATTCCCCTGATTACAATGTTACATGAGAACCAGTAGCGTTGGACATTTCAGTTGCACCACAATAGGGTACAACAATAACATCAACAACAATATCAAAAAGCAATTATTTGCAAATCGAATTTGGGAAGAACAACGAGACAGACTTTAGCAGGCCTACAAATTTCTGAATTATATAAAGTAAACAACAATCAATCATGATTCACTGCAGTCAGCGAATCAATCAAATAAAACTAAAAAGAAAGGAGCAAGAAAGAATAAAGAAATAGTGAAAACAGAAAGAAAGAGAGAGAGAGAGAGAGAGAGAAAGAAAAAGAACGAAAAAGAAAGGAAGAAAGAAAGAAAGAAATGGAAAAAAAAAAAAAAAGATAAGGAGAAAGAAAAGAGGAAAGAAAGGAAGTAAAAATGAGAAAAGAGAAAAAAGGAAATTCAGCCTCACGGGACTCGAACCCACAAAAAAAGAGTTCACAACAGATTCCCAGTCTAACGCCCTATCCACTCGGCTATACATCAACTTACGCAATTGCTTGTTCTCAAGCGGATATATAACTTTAATATGACGCAATTACTTGATTACAATCGCGTCCGCACAATGGCTCTTAGAATAAACAAGCATGTCGGTAGCTGAAATTTTGAACGAACTGATGGAGGAAAAACCTCGTTTTTTGCCATACTAGCTTCAATTTGGAGTGAAAATCAAATGGGATAGCAATTGGCAGAATGTTGAGAAATAATGTAGGTATTCAGATGTCTTAATTAACGTCCCGTAATCAAGATATCGATAATTTCACAAAACAGTTTTTTCTCAAGCAAGATTCTCGAAAATGTTCCCCCAAAACGGGCTTTTAAAATTTAATCGGTACTGTATTTGGTTCTTCCCCATGGCAACATTATTTCTTTAATCGATTTGTAGTACAATGCAAAAAGAAAAAACAATTACTCGGCGTGGTTTTATACTGAGGCGAACATTTGAAAAAACGTCATGGAACGCGTTTTTGATCTTGTGAACATGGTGCGAAAACGGCTTTAAACGAAGGATTTTCAAATTTATTCTAAAAATTTGTATAAACACACAAGAAAAATGTTAAGCTACATCCAATGCACCAACATTTCACTTGCTGCGATATTTGATTACTGAGAAAACTCTGTTTTAGAGAACAACTTTATACGTCTTTTATACGTTTTTATACGTTTCTTTGTATAACCTTAAGGGTTCCAAAATGAGCGTTTATTGCATTTCGACAGTATTTTTTGTGGGACATGAGAGCACCTCAGACCTATCGAATTGCATTCTGAATACGAAGCATGTCTTTCTGATATCAAATAATTTTCATTTTTTGAAAATCACAATATAATACAAATTTTATGACAAATTATAAAAACTTGATATTTTTCAAATTTTTGATATATAACAGTCCTCGAAGTAAATTATATAAATCTAATGATATATTCTTAAAGTGTATGTAGCAGGGAGGAAAAGCCGACGGTCAATTGACAATTTTGACCTTTCATATTGAAGATATGGATTTTTTTCCCCAAAAGACCTAATTTTTTTGGGTGTTTTGGGAAAAAAAAATCCATATCTTCAATACGAAAGGTGAAAATTTTCAATTGATCGTCGGCTTTTCATCCCACCTACATACACTTTAAGTATAAATCATCAGATTTATAAAGTTTACTTTCAAGTACTGTTAAATATCAAAAATATCAATTTTTAATGATTTGCCATAAAATGTGTATTAAATTGCAAATTTCAAAAATCAAAATTATTTGATATCAGAATGACATTCTTCAGTATTCAGAATACGCCTGATGTGCTCACATGTCCCAAAATAAATACTGTCCAAACGTTCATACCCCAGCCCTTAAAAATGGCAAATTTTCCACAAAAGATATCCTGTGAGCAATAGATAATTCCATAACTCTGATTCATGGATTTTACACCAAGCTCCATCCCCCGATGTCAAAAGAGAAATACAAGCATTTGAGTATGAATGGAAGCGGTTTACCCGACATGTTATTTAAAAAGAACATGTTGTTCTGCCCTCTATAGTGGAGAAAGACTTTGGGCATTTATTTTCAAACTATAGAGGATTTGAGGCAAACCTCAAGCTAATCAGGCGGTGGTGGAAGCGATATCGCAATTTTTGATGTCGCTATTGGATTAACACATAATCATGAAATTTTCACAAACAATTCTAAATTTGTTATGTGGTGTCAAAGCAAAATTATCTTACTCTAAAACCGTTGGGGTACGACAATGTACCACACTGTATTTTGAATGGGGCTGTCAGCCTTGTATTTTCGCCAGCCTCGAACGTCACGTGTCGTGTGACCTATGCCGCCTGAAGCTAATCTAGACAGCGAGCGTCATAATAAACAAGAGACTGCAATCGCTCACTTGTGTCTCACATATTTTGTGCAATAAAAGAGACTGGTTTACTCGGTGAAGAGAGCGTAGTGCCTTGGTTGATTGATTTGTCGATCAAGTAACCAAGATTTCCATCGATAAATCTGGTTTCTTGTTTGAAAAATCAGGGATGGTGGTCTCATATCCCTGGAAACACCAGCACACAGTGGCAGCATGGCACCAGGAATTTTTTTTTTGAGGGAGGCATTCAGGGGGCGACAAAGTGAATTTCAAGGGGGGTAAAATTGACAAATGTTGCGCAAAATTGCCGCAAAAAGTGGAAATGTACGTAATTTTGTTGGTTTTGCCTCAAAAGTGGGGGGGGGGGGAAATATAGGCCCCTTGCCCCCCTCCCAGCATATTGGCCTTCTCTATTGGTGCATACTAAAAAATAAATGTTGACATTTATACAGCGCACATGCATGTATCAAAGCCGTTACATTTATTCCCCTGTCATTAGAACATGTCAGCTGCCATACAATGCCCAAGGCATGCTCATACCTAGGCGAAATGTCAACCGTGCTAGCATGGTCAACCATGGTCAACCATGGTCAAATCATGGTTGACCATGGTTAACTATGGTCAGCGATGATCAGCCATGGTGGCTTGACCATGGTCAACCATGGTTGCCATGGTCACCATGGTATACCATGGTCGACCATGCTTTAGCATGGCCGAGCATGGTCAGCCGTAACCTTTGGGCGGCGCTTATTGGACAATATTCCTAACAGCTCCCCATTTCCCCCTTGGCTAGAGAGAGGCAAGTGGGGTATGAAGACATGTGCATAATTAATTAATGGAACATTCCCAAATAAAAAATTGACACTCACCTTTGGGCTGCGCTTATTGGACAATATTCCTAACAGCTCCCCATTTCCCCCTTGGCTAGAGAGAGGCAAGTGGGGTATGAGGACATGTGCATAATTAATTAATGGAACATTCCCAAATAAAAAATTGACACTCACCTTTGGGCGGCGCTTATTGGACAATATTCCTAACAGCTCCCCATTTCCCCCTTGGCTAGAGAGAGGCAAGTGGGGTATGAGGACATGTGCATAATTAATTAATGGAACATTCCCAAAAAAAAAATTGCAAATTCTGAAATTTTGGGACTTTTTGCATACCCCCGCACCCCCCTTGCGTACAGGCCTGGGGGTGTCTGAGGGGGATGCCCGGGGTATGTAGCCCCTGAGAAGTTTTAGAAATTTTGCAAAATGAAGGTCCAATTGAAGCCATTTGGTGCATCATTTTTACACTATCATTGCTTTTTAAGGGCCCGAACTCAATTTGTAAAATTATATTTATAAATGTTACACGGACACTTAATAGGCCTAAGACTTGAGATTCGCAATTAAAGCATGCATGGATCGATGCTGAATTGAAGTCAGCACGGAGCCCTGACTTTGGTGACAATGTGACGGGCCCTGCATATCGGCGAGCCCGCCGTAATTTTCACATGCTTTTGGGCAGAGGACCCGCCTTCAAGCAAAATAATCACAGACCTAGGCCTATAGGCTATAGATTGACCCGACTGCGATTTAGGCATGGGCCTACTTTACATGCAATTTAACATTTATTTTCCCTTCTCCTTTTCTCTTTTTTTCTCCTTTTTCCTCTTTCTTTCTCTTCTCTTCTCTTCTCTCTTTCCTCTTTTTTTTTTTGGCTGAAAAGTGGTACAGCCATGGCCGTACCGGCCGTAGCGGTTCCGACGGGCCTGGGTTCTACTTAGAAGTGTATACTATAGCCTAGGCTACACACAAGACCTACCAGACACCAGTGATATAGGTGAACTTTACTTTGCCAATGGCTCCATAACTAAGAATTTCCTTTTAAAGGTATTTTGTTGCTAATGTAAACATGTTTCACCTGTGTTATAGACACATCCCCTCCTTTTTGCTGGAAGGAATAGAATGTTTGGACTCCTCTGAGATCATGCTATGAGATCAAAATTGTCTATTCAATAAGGCCTAAAAAAAATTGTTTGATTGGCGTAACCTCGACCGACCCTAAAAATAGGACCGACCCTTTTTTTCTTATTTTTTGCAATTTGTTTTTTGTTAATTTAAAAAAAGTTAAAATTAAAAAAAAGAAAGGAAAAAAAGTTTCAAGGCCTTTATTATATGCAATTTAAAGCTTAAAATGTGTATTAAATTTTTTTTTAGGCCTAATGAATAAATTCATACAGAGATTTATTGTATATTCATTTGGTTAACAAATTGCCCCATTTCCTCCAAAAAAACCGTTCCCAAATATGAACAGAAATGAACTTTTATTGACAGTTTGTTCCAACTAAAAGATTGTGTTGTCTTTTGCAAATCAGAATATATTTAGAATTCACCCAAAATAGTGGCATCTCTGACAACTTTGCCAGGTATATGAAAGAGACCCAAAGATATTGAAACATTCAAAAACATTATGGCTAACATTGTTTTTGGTTGCTAACATATTATAAGTTTTTTTCCTGTTAATCTTCTAATTTAAAGGCGCTCGGAGAGATTTTGCGGAAAAAAAATCACAAGAGAAAGCATTGTCTTATTCTAATATAGGCCTACTAGCACACTCATTTTTTAAAAATGAAACCGGTCTGAGAAACTTGAATCAAAATCATGAATTTTTCCTCAAAAGATGACGAATTAAGTTTAACTATTGCAGATGATAAATAGTAGGCCTACATAGCCAAACATTGTGTGCATATTAAAAACTAGACTTTGAGCAAAATTGAGGGTGAAATTTTGTGAAATCTCATAATGCTCCTTTAAATAATAATACCAGTTTGGGTTTTATTTACAGAGTCATTGCAAATGTAGTTCATGTACTGATTTGGCATTTTGCTAGGCACTATGTTAAGGTTATACGATGTATAATTTGTTGGTCGAAGCAGCAGAAAAAAGTAGTTCACAGCACCTTGCCAATGGTAGTGTGCTTCAACAAAAATTGCATTGCTCAATTCATAGTGAGCATGTAGAAGAATTCAAATATCACAGATATACTTTTGTAGGTCCTGTGGGTCTTGAGTTATGTTGGAAAGAGAGCTGAAACAACAACACTTTTGTAAAACGTACATACTCATTAACAACAATAAATTAAGCAAGTTTTCAAAGTATATGATTTGTAGAATGAACTTTTGCAAAACACCAAATAAAAAGTGTTATTTTTTAATAATATATTAATTCAACTTTTTTGGCTGCTTCGACCAACAATACCTCGTATACCCTTAAGTCTCACACTTTACTTTGGAGCTCTTCTTTCAGGGTGTATACATGTAGGAATGAGTCACTGAACTTTTAAGTAGGAAAACACTGTGTGGGAATGTATTGTATCCAGTAACAATTTATTTTCATTTCCCTCTAGGAAATACTATGTGGTATCACAGTGTTGTTGTTTTTTCAAGAAAAATAAACCATTCTTAGGAAATCTTGTGAAACATTTTAGTTTCCCCTAGCTATATGCCGGTGCTATGCTCATAACCACAATCCATGGGACATTTCACACTGGGTTTTGTCATTACCCCCTTAACCATATAAACCCCCAATTTTTTATTGATCATTGATCAATACGGAATTGGGCCAGAATGAACTCTCATGTTACATTTCACCTTGGTATTGATTATAAGTAATTGATCAATACGAGAAGACACTTGTGGCCCACCCCTTCTTGTCGAAATACCTGTATGTTTGTATTGAGAACTTTTGACTGACCCCGAGTAGTGGGCGAGAAATGTGGTATATAAATATTGGACTACCGACTACCAACACCTGTCTGGAGACCAGTTGCAGTTTTTCTGCACTTGTTACATGTCTAAAACAGTAGTGGGTTTGACTTGTCTGGTCTTGAGACCAACAATTATATCCTATTTATCCCTGTTCGTACAGTAATCATGGTAATAGGGCTTTTTGGTGGTTAAACCCCCATTTTGAAAAGACCAACCCTTGAGCAGTAGAGTGTGTGCTCTTGAAGAGAAGTATTTATATTGGATTTAGCTCAAAAGTTGGGCCAACAGTGTTTAACAGAAGAATAGTAACCTCTTGTATCTTGTGATGGATAAAGTGAGCCATGCATTAAGTGGAGTGGCAACCTGTGTGATCAGTATTGGAATTTTGCTGGATTTTTCACTTGGATTATATCGTGGAATATAAGCACAGGAATAGAATTGGTAATACCAAAAGCTGGATTCTTAGCTGGAATTATATTGTGGAATAAGCACAGGATTTAAAACATTGTACCAGAAGCTGGATTCAGAGTTGAGTAAAATTCAAGACATATTTCAGTGTTTTTGAAGATACATTAATAAGCTTATGTGGTTGAGACAGAAAAAGTATATTTTTTGCTATAAAAGTCAGAATCAATCACCAGGATAGGAAGACTTTGGATCAAGTTCAGCTTCATTCTGGTTCAACTTTTTGGATTTTGAACAATTTAGTACTTTTATTATTTAAAGTAATATTTATCTTCTCAACCAAAAGCTGCAAAGGAGATATTATACTGTTACAAATAATGATTACAGATATCATCAAATATTGAAGACACATACTGCAAAATTAAATAATAGATGTTGCAAATGTGCAGATGTTGCAGATATTTGCATTTGATATTGATATCGATATAAATGACATATCAAGTAATTTGATACACATTGATTTTCTTCATAAAGGTAGATGGTATCATTAACGGATGAGGCAAGCATTTTGTTTGATCGGATAGTTTATTAAATCAATTTGGAAATCAAAGCCGGGTTATGAACATCGAGGACACACATTCACAGAATATTTGATATTCAATAGCCATTGATTTTTGATATGGACTTTGACAGTGAGCCAGTCCAGTAGTATTCCTGATGAATGGTATATTATCAAATTGTTCTTTTATCCCTTTGAATTGAATGAAGGAATGCTTGAGAATGATCATCAATTTTCCAGAATAATTCATTTATTTCTGGATGGAATCCCAATATTCCACCCATTATTGACTTTATATCAACTTGAATGATAAGATAAGCACCAATTTACATGAATAATTAATTGAACACATCACTGAAGAATCTATAGAAATTCCAGTCATAATATAAGGTTATGTCAGCCAGAAGATTTGACTCCTTTGCCACCAAAGACGTTGAAAGATTTGAAAGAGACAGACAAGCCAGCCATTTCACCATCTGATAACTAACCCACATATTATTGATACAGTAATCGGTTTGATACCAAAATATTGGTGATCAATTGATCTTTGATGCAATTATGACTTGGATTGTTTGAGGTCTGCATTGTCCCTACATAACTGTCTTGCTTTACAAGACCCTAGACAAACCTGCATGACATTGATTGATCATTATTTTTAATCTTGTATTGATTGGGTGATCGGAAAGAACAGTTATATTAATAATTATAACTGGCATGGACCCTGGTCTAGATTCAGTGTGGGAGTCGCACAGGTGGTTCCGACCCCTTCTAACTAATGATTTGACCAAAATAACAACCTCTCAATACAACTTGATGGACATAAGTTAGCCAATTTGCAGAAAGTTTCTTATCAATGCATGCACCTGCAAGAATTTGGTCTTTGCATGATCCAAAGATTCTCATCCCTCTGAAGATTTGAACTGAAGGTCAGCGTGTGACTTTTGTAAAGTGTAACATCGAAAACAAGAGACCAACATTTTGATTAGATGCATGAGATACCTAAGAGTGTAGACCCACTGGAACAAGTCAAAGCAGAATTTCTTATCTGGAAACTGAGGAATTATCAAAAAGCAGAAATACCATTTGGAATATACTGCTAATACTCACAGGAATAATCTACTGGCATTTGTGGATGTATGTATCTGTAGGATTTATTTGACTTTGTGGATTTGGAAGACAAAGTGTGGAATAGTTTCAAGATGTTTTTGAGAGCATCAATTAAGAGGAACAGTGGGAGGAGCAGTAAGAAGGAAAAACGCAACAGTACAAAGTAAGTTGATCTTATAGAAGTTATCCAGTGGCTCAGGAACCAGGGGGGCAGGGGGCAATAATTTTGTTGGCTATGGAAAAATACCATTAGGCCCCAATAACATGGGCCAGGTGTCATTGCCCCCTCTCCACATTTAAAATCTTCCAGAGCCTCTGTTATCATCACAAATGTTTACTCTGTCTGGGGTGGGGAGGGGAGCAATGGGGGGGAAAGTAAATTTCAAAATTGAACATCATGATGTCATGTTTATTTATAGCACCACTTTCATTTGAGAGAAAATCATGATTATAACCGGGTAGATGTTTATGTAAATGTTACTGTATGAGATAAATGTTTGTAAGGCTTTTTTTTTCAGCTTTTCGTACCTGAATTGAGAATCTAAATGCCATGCAGCAAAAAAATATGTTGGTCCTATAGCATTTAACATATAATGCCTTTAAAACCGCAAATAAAATAAAACCGCAAAACTGCACAATTTTGTGGTCAAATAATACCATTAATGTATAGTGTTATACAGGAGTATATATGGATCATATCTGCAAACCTTTGTTTTGTTTCATACAATCATGGCATATGTCAATGAAATGCAACTTAGAAAAAAATGACATAATATGACATTTATGACTATTTTTTGGATAATTTGCATGCACTTTAAATGAACTTGTGAAATGGTTCATTAGAGCAACAGGTGTATGATTGGTATGAACTTGGAAATGTGTAAATTACAAAATATGGGACAATACTATGGTGGGTTAGGGTGACATGGTTTGTTATCTAAGCTTATTATATTGGTCCTATTATAGCGAAGCATCTGATCAGCAAAAATATCAGAGTTACCAAATCTTTCAAAAAAACCATTTGTAATGATTTTTCATCAAATGTACCCCCCTTTTTCATGCAAAATTGAGGACAAAATGTGGCCAAAAACAACCCCTTTTTGTGGTTTTCAATGACTAGAATTTCAAACAACCCTTTTCAGTGATACTAAATTATTGACATAAAATCGTCGGATTTTCCCAAGTATCCCTTTTATTTCGCGGACAGTGCAAATTAAGTACCCCCTATTTTGCAGTCCTTGCTACCTGGTAAAAAAAGTACTCCTTTTCTGCGCTATTTGGTAACTCTAATGGTTGCCAATTTATGAGCCCCGCATGTCATCTGCCAGCTCAAGTGGTCATTTGCAAACCTTTACTTCTGTTTTATAGCTGAATAGTAGCATAGCAAGAAGTTTAGAAGAAGCTTAAATGCAACAGTAGAGGGCAAACTGCATGTGCACCTTGCAGTAAGTACCCAGCAATCACACATGTTACAGAAAATGATTAAATGTCGGGTTATATAAATAGGGTATAAAAACGTTTGAATAACATTCATAAAATATTTTTGAAACATGATGCAAAACATTCTAACAGAATGCTAATTAACTGTTGACTAAATATTTTGCAAAAATGTTTGCCCAAAATATTGTGTTAATGTTTTAAAAACATATTCATGATCTTTATATAACCCGACATTTAAATGTTATATAATACACGTTTTGAATAAACGTTTTAAGAACATTTTTTGTTTGCTGGGTATAGATGGCATAATCATGTTAATGCAATTACTTGGAATTTCTAGTTTTAATGAATATCTAAGCACTCCCTATAATTGTTACTATGTTCGAGAGCTTGTAATATTTCGAACACAAGCAGGTATATAGCCAGGATTGATTGGAAAGGGTGGTGCAGCAAGCCCAAAGGTGGACTTGATGTCAAAATGTTGGGGGAAAGGTCCACTTTTTCAAAATCTTCACTCTCAAAAAATCCTGTGTATGTGCCTGATTTAATGCTTTCACAATTACTTTTTTCACAGTATTATTACCATTATTCTGGGCACATGTCTTTAAAAAGCTACTCTTGATTTGCAAGGAACACAGTTTGCCAAAAGTGATTATCCCATTAGTGTCACCTGAAGACATACACTTGAACTTGCAGAACTGCCTTATGCACACAGGAACTTCATTAACTCAATCATAACAGAGATGATGATGGACTTGTTAAGTGAATGTCTTGTTTTTCCAAAATGGGGGATATTGAATTGGGAATACACAGTGGATGTTTAATGTGACATTTTCTACGAAATTAAAAATCCACCAATGTTTAGATTGAATTAATATGTCTGAATTGAGTGTGTGTCAGAAAAAATTGTTTGACTTTAAAGACAAACTGACATACACTCCTCAAAAAAAAATCTCATCCAGATTATCTTGATCATACACTTGTACCTAATCGAAATATCTTTTTATATTATGCGGCCTTGTGACACTTAAAACACCTTGAAAGATAAATTTGTTTTTGAAACATGATGCAAAACATTCTAACAGAATGCTAATTAACTGTTGACTAAATATTTTGCAAAAATGTTTGCCCAAAATATTGTGTTAATGTTTTAAAAACATATTCATGATCTTTATATAACCCGACATTTAAATGTTATATAATACACGTTTTGAATAAACGTTTTAAGAACATTTTTGTGTTTGCTGGGTATAGATGGCATAATCATGTTAATGCAATTACTTGGAATTTCTAGTTTTAATGAATATCTAAGCACTCCCTATAATTGTTACTATGTTCGAGAGCTTGTAATATTTCAACACAAGCAGGTATATAGCCAGGATTGATTGGAAAGGGTGGTGCAGCAAGCCCAAAGGTGGACTTGATGTCAAAATGTTGGGGGAAAGGTCCACTTTTTCAAAATCTTCACTCTCAAAAAATCCTGTGTATGTGCCTGATTTAATGCTTTCACAATTACTTTTTTCACAGTATTATTACCATTATTCTGGGCACATGTCTTTAAAAAGCTACTCTTGATTTGCAAGGAACACAGTTTGCCAAAAGTGATTATCCCATTAGTGTCACCTGAAGACATACACTTGAACTTGTAGAACTGCCTTATGCACACAGGAACTTCATTAACTCAATCATAACAGAGATGATGATGGACTTGTTAAGTGAATGTCTTGTTTTTCCAAAATGGGGGATATTGAATTGGGAATACACAGTGGATGTTTAATGTGACATTTTCTACGAAATTAAAAATCCACCAATGTTTAGATTGAATTAATATGTCTGAATTGAGTGTGTCAGAAAAATTGTTTGACTTTAAAGACAAACTGACATACACTCCTCAAAAAAAAAAATCTCATCCAGATTATCTTGATCATACACTTGTACCTAATCGAAATATCTTTTTTATATTATGCGGCCTTGTGACACTTAAAACACCTTGAAAGATAAATTTGTTTTTGAAAAATATTAAAAGAAATTTTTTGATCAAAAGCATACCCCATTTCAGGATTGAAAACAATTTCAATTGAAAACAGTCACCTGTATTTTGATTTCACAAAAAAGAAATTACTGTAAAAAGTGATCATTTTTGTGCTCTTATTTGTTTGCGCTGTGCCGATTTTGAATTACTTTGCTAGTTTTTAAACTAAAATTTGTGATTTTGAGTTTTCTTACATATCTACAAAAAAGAACATCATTTGTGTGTTTTAATTTTCGTGGTAGCTGTGTGTGAAAAGTGCGGAAATTACAGTTGCGCAAAAAAAAATCCACTGTTACAGTATCTCTTTATCTGAAATTTCTTGGGTGTGGTAATAGATCCAAAGGGTATTATTGTTGGAAGGAAATTTGCCATTAATAGCTCAGAAATGACCAATTACTAGTATCTTGTCATTCAAGAAGTGTATGGTTATACCATCATTGTTTCTATGTAAAGTTCTGTGACATTGTTTTCCAATACATGAGATAGGAACTTGGTATTTAAAGATTGTAATGATTGTATAGATAATCCCCAGAAGTTCAAGTTCATCAGTAAAAGTCAATGTTAGAGTAATGTGGAACTTTGGATTACACAGTAGGTGGACTCCACATATTAGTGATTATGTAGGCCTGCAATTTATACAATGTGCATGCAGTTATGCAAGTCAAACTATTGCCCAATTTAAAAGGGGCAAGGGGGCACGTGCCCTGGACACCACCCTTAGTGGGTGCTGAATTGACCAAATCAGCATCAACTCTGCGCCCCATCCAAGTGATGAAAGTCAAAATTTTTGTGTGCTGTGCGCACATTTCAGCACAAAATCATTTGAAAGATCAATTTAAGACCAATATTCAACTTCATTATAATCAAAATTAATTAGTGGTTGTCCCTATTTGTGCAAATTTCCGCGCTCTCCGCGCACATTTGTTTCAAGAATTGCGTGGAGAGGGACGTCATTATGTATCCTTAGCCCTGGGCGCCACAACCCCTAGCTACACCACTATGAATGAAGTAATTTAATCTTTGTTGAATAAAGACCAGTGTGTACACATTAGGGAAATAGCATTTTTAATCTGGTTCTGGTTCTGGTTGATTACTCCAACTAAGCGGGATCCCGCATCAGCGTCGGAGGAGGTGACCTAAAGCTAACTTGAGGTGCAGGTGGATGTTGATTGGGAACCCCACCTGACCCGACCTACACAACAACTAAAACGCACCCATCCTTCTTCATTTCAACGACCGAGAACCAGAACGACCATCTACTCAGACAGCTTCTTTCCTTGGACCGTAAAGCACTGGAACGACCTACCACACCACATCTTCGACGCCCCAAATTCAAAAATCTTTAAATCAAGGCTCCGCGATCTTCACAGGGTTTTTACAGTAAAAATTTGATATGTTTTATGAAATTATGGTTTCATATTTCACTATAAACTTTAAAATTCCAAAATTACCTTTTAAATAAAACAGGAAAACAGTATACGAAAACATTGAAATATGCGAAATGTCCTGCTTGCTACACTCGCATTTATTTATCTAGACCATTTAAGGTTTTCAGATTGGGTTCTCTAATTGTTGTATGTGCAACATACAACAAGGATTTTTAGGGGCAAGGATTTTTGGACAGATGGATGAGCAATTTATGGCTTGCCATTTTATAACTTCCCCCCCCATAATTATTACACAGCCCCTAAAGAAAGGATGTCAGGATACTGGCAGGGATGTGATACAACAGCTTACAACAGGGATTTAAGTTTTTCAGTAATTCTGGAAGTGTAAATTTCCTGCATAAATGAAAACAAAATAGACATGAAAACTTTGTCAAATCATTTAACCATAAGCTTAACTCATTTAGTCACGATTTGATCCAGTTAACTTAATCCAAGTTGTCGTCACTTTTGTCCTAGTACCATGAGTGGATATCACTAACTAAGGCGTTCCTTCAAGACAGATAAATGTGTTTCATCAGTGTTTCTTTCCGTACCTGTTGTATTTTCATAACAAAATCAAAATTTCACAGCGATTTTAATGAAAGGAAAATAATTATCCTGGAGCTTAAAAGATATAGTCATCGTTTTTACAGGAAAATGTGATAGTCATTTGGTGGCACAGATGTTTGGGACCATGTGTTTGTTGGTTAGAGTGACTTTGCCAAATTGGAAGCATGTACATGTAGTGAAACTCGTTCATGTCTTTTGTAGACAAGGTTTCTTGGACAAGTTTGTCAAATTTCATCGTTGAAATTGGAGCTAATTGGTTTCATATCCCTGGGTTCATGTAGTACATCTTCATGTATTCAACACTTGACCATCTCTGGGAAGTTTCAACTGCTTTATGTGAAGACCATCAACATTTTGGAAGGAGCTTGTTACAGATTTAGTACATTATGATTATATTCTGAGTGCATGGAATCTTCAACTACACTTTGGCAGAGTAATTAATGTTGGTCATCCAAATGTAAGAGATCTTGCATGGTGTCTTCTTCAGATCTGGGGATCCATACATTTCTTTTGAAAGCTAGACTGGTCTAAGGAGACTCGCATTTCTGATTTCTGCAGTGAATTAAATATCAGTTGTACATATCTGCTCATACATGCTACTTTTGAACTTCAGTATCTTGTTCTAAATCCTGGAACTGATAATCATAGTGTGGTATATTTATGAGAAAATAAGGACACGTTCATCGCAGGTGATTTTCTATCCATCCAGGAAAGCAGGAATCATTACTTTGGAATAAACTTTATGTGACAATCAACGATCAAAATACATTGTAAGCCTGGGAAGATTGCTGATACATATTCAACTGATTTATATCATTGAGGAATTTTTCAGACTACCAAACGTTAAAAAGTTCATTGCTAAGAATTGTTGGAAATATCTCCATAACAACTGGCTACTTATTTTGAAGTGTTAATCCTTAAGGTGTGTTAACTTTACAGCAAGTAAATCCCATTTTCAGTAACTCTTTTCACCGATACCGGAACTGGTCAAATCTTGCCGCTGAAGTGTCCACAATACTTGTAAGCTCTTGTAATCCTCCATCTGATACTTCGAAAGTCAGGTTTAACAGCCTATAACACTAGCATAGGGTCTATGGTGCTAAATACTTGAGGATCGTTTACTGTTTAGTATACTCATAAACAACCTGGAGTAGCGAAAAGGCAAATTACCTTACAGTGCAATCATGTCCACCCCCTGCTGTAACTAAGTGTGGATGAAAGCAAGGGTGGCTTGTAAGTCCATTACTTTTGTTCATTTATATTAAATAGTTTGACATTGGACTTCCACAACAGGATCAGACCCCTGGAGTTCACTGACCGACTTCAGAAGATCCCTGATACCAAGGATTTTTTTCAAACAAAAGATTACCTTCGGTGGCAATTTCTGCGGTACGTTCTCTACAAAGTATATAATTGAAACGAAATTGGAATATATTATCACTACACAACATTTGGTGCATCCTGTAAAAATTGGTGAAGATTCTCTGATTGGCTGCTTGAAATTTGAATTTGCAGCCAGCATCATTAGCATATTAGAAGAGTAATGCCATTTGTTCTGGTAATCATTACCATTTCTTTCTACTATTGGTGCTGCTGTTGAATTGTGTTGCTAATGTCTACTTACGACCATGGTGTATATATTTTAGCCAACTCATCCTAGTCTAAGCCATACCATCTTTCCTGTTACGACAAATTTGACTCTGTATCATTGAATACTTTGTATTTTGTCACCATAAGCCTGAAATTTTGTCACCATAAACATCAGCTTCTGTCATTTTTTGACAATTGAAACTAAAACCAACATCACGGAGCAAGACTTTCACATAATAACTTCACCTTCAAGGAACTTGTCATTTTCAACATGATCTTGAGCGTGGTATCATCGCGTCGGGACAGACCGAAATCGATAAGATCAAGAATGAGGCTGAAATGGTAAGACCATAGTCTATCAGGTTAAGCATGTTTTAAATATCTACAAAATCTTTTGTATTATAATACCATTTGTATTATTAAGATATTGGTGTCAATCATAAAAAAATGTTTGCCACCAAAAGGAATTTGATAAGCTTAAGATGGGGATGTGATTTGAAAATACAGGCTGCGGAACAGGTTTATAACATAAACTGGGGTCTCCAGAACTAAAATGGGGGCTTATCATGAAAATGAAACAGAAATATATGGTTTTAAACCATTTCTCAAATCAGTACAGAGCCTGGGTACAGAGTGTTGCCGGTTCAAATCCTTGATGTATATGTGGCTGTTTTTCTCTAGGCTCTGCACAACTTTAACTGTGGTTAATTTTCCTGTAGTTTGGAAAAGTAAAATACAGGTAGCTTTTATGCTCTGCATGCTAGCCATTGGCTTCAACATAAATTGTCTTTTTGAAGCCATTTTCTCTAAATAGCAAGAGCTATCTTTAGAACCACTGAACCAATACTAGGCTTGTTTGTACTCATTTTAATGCATTTAATGCTGATTTCAAATATGGTCATGAAAATGGACAATTCTGAAATTTTTGAATTTTCAAAACAAATATTGAAACTGCAGTCGACACCCTTGTGGAGAGTTAAATAATTATGTGTCACTTATGGCAGCACACCACCAAATCCTTCCACATTTGATGTAACCCTTGATAGTTCCTGTATTAGTACTTAAACAAAGATCGGTAGTACAGTCATAGACTTAGGAACCGGGGGCTTTGGGGAGGGCTCAACCCCTCCATAATTTTGATGCGGGGCTGGAATACCTTTCAGCCCCCGCCAATAATCCTAGGTTTAAAAATTGTGATGGAAAATGGGTATTTGTGACCTATATTTTGCAACATTTTCAAGCCCCCCTTCGGACACCTCCCCACGGTGTCACATCCAAATTTGTCAAGTTTCAGCCCCCCTGTTGAAAATCTTCCTGAGCCAATGACAATGGGTGTCCTGTCCCTTGAGAGCAAAATGATTAGCCATGATTGTCTATAATGAAATTAAAAGATATGCAATTGATCAATGATAAGAATATCACAAAATGGTGCATCTTGATTTGGTCAAAAAGTTAGGCACTCGAAACGAATCCACACACGGACATGGTAAGGAGGCATCTGCGCAAGCTGAAAATAAGGGTGGCGCTGTTCTGGTGCCCTTAGCTCAAAAGTTTATATTGTCTTCACACTTGCCGACCTTTGCACCCTATTTATCCAGGTGGTGGTCGCCGTGCATTCTCTAAATTCAGTAAATTTTCATCGTCAACCGTGTAATTGAATGCGATTATTTAGAAATTTTAAAATGCTTGAAATATCACAAACAAATAGGCCTATGTTAATAAATAATATAAATACAAGCTAAAACCGTTGGGGTTCGATATTGAACCCCACAAAACTAACCAAGTATATTGAAAATACCATACGGCCGGGCGGTTTCACAAGTTGCCGGCTCGATCATGGCGATCATGCCACTCGCCGCCTGTATTTATCCATGAAAAGAACTAAGGTCATGTCAAGGTGGTGATAGTTCATGATGTGATTCAATTAGCCAATCAGGATCCTACTTCCGTATTTACGCAGTACATGTGTACAAAATAGTGCAAAAGAACTCTGATAAAGGATGTATCAATATGAGACGGAGGTGTTGTCCCCCTCCCGTGCGAAGCTTATGGAAGTGTTTGAAATGCATGCATTTTACCTTAAAGGGCACTTGGAGCCCAGCACCAAGTTCACATTTAGGGGTGTCGCCAGAGCCTCTGGAGATGAAGCCTG
Source organism: Amphiura filiformis (assembly GCF_039555335.1). NCBI lineage: Eukaryota > Metazoa > Echinodermata > Ophiuroidea > Amphilepidida > Amphiuridae > Amphiura > Amphiura filiformis. The sequence continues at coordinate 42,055,910 of NC_092634.1, forward strand.
ATGAAGCATTCTTCTCAGTGAATGAAATTTTTTTTTTAAATGTACCCTCCAGCCTCACGCTCGCTTACCACCTTTTATAGAAAATAGTGGTGCCTTGGGAGTGTTTTTACATGTGCCCATCTATTCCATCATGTTCATTTGAAGTGTTTGTCTGAAGCCATGTTAAATTTAATTGAGTACATTCTGTGGGTGTGTAATTTGCCAACATCAGGGCAATCAACTTTGGAAGTGTTATCTGTCCAGGAATTCTGTCAAAAAAGGTTGCTCCAAAATACGGTTTTCATGTGTTTGAAAACCTGATCTGGGAAAAAGAATACCAAAATGAAAAACTGATCTGGGAAAAAGAATACCAATATTTTCAAAAATATGTGACAAAATTACCTTTATTATTTTGACAAGCACATTATATAACATGCATGCTGTAGCACTGTCTCGGCTTTAAGTTATGTGAATAATTAAAAGTTTTGCTTGATCGAAGTTGCGACAAACCTATGGGAAAAATGTTCCTGAACCGACTGTGTTAAAATTATGTTTCTAACCAAACCATTACAGTCATGAAGTGGGGTGGTGGTAAAGGGAGAGGGGTGGGGGTAAGGTATGGGAGCATTGTATTGAAAATTTAACTAATTGGGGCAACAATTGCAAAATGCTAAGCATATTGTCAGATTATGACCCCTGCTATTGTCAGAGGGGCTGCATGATGCCTCCAAGCCCACCCAAGAATTCCTGTAAAAATATTGCAAATAATAATTTAGTTCAAGAAAAATGTCAAAACATAATGCTTACCCCCCTCCTAATAGGTGCCACCACTACATGCTTCAAAGACATGTGTATCATTGAATGATATACTGTATTTCGTCAAATAAACGCCCCCGGGGGCATTACATTTTCCCAATGGGGGCGTTTATTCAAGGTCAATTTTAGAACAATAATTCCTGTTAAAATCATTAGGTAAACTTAAAACTCACGCTAAATTAACGAACTATGAACTCGAAACACAGACTTCTGGTTCACTTCCGGGTTTCCAATCCAGATTTTCGCCAATTATTGACACTATTATCGACCATGTGGGCGACTTAGTAAGCTTACTACACAAGATAGCATGGAAATATCAGCATTTTTTAAACATCTTGGCTGAAAAAGTGGTGGGGGGCGTTTATTTGAGAGGGGCGACTATTTGACGAAATACGGTATGTCATTTCAGTACACATGTGGTACAGGGGACTAGTGAGCGCCACTCTACCAAGTCAGGCCTGTGCAGGATTTATTTTGTTGGGGGAAGGGTGCCAAGAGCTAAACAGGGGACCTTGTGTGAATTTTCCCTTCAATTTTCCTGAAAAAAGCAGACCTTTTGTCAATTTTACTTTAAAAAAATGTTGGTTTTTCACAGAAAAACAGTGACGTGTCCAGAGGGTGCTCTGGGTGCTGAAGGCCCCTGCATTTTGTTAAAAATCATGTAAAATCAGCCTGTTTTTTGGCGATTTTAACCATTAAGCCCCCCACATAATTCTGAAAGCCCCTCTGAGCGCCTCGCAGGAAAAGATCCTGGACACGCCGGTGAAAAAGGTGGATTTTTTGTTTCAGATTGGTATTTGGGGTGGGGGTGGGAGTGTACTCGGATGATTAATTCATCTGTTTTTATAATGAGATTTGCTTAAAGATTATAGAAATCATACGTAAGTGTATAATATTTATATATCTGTACTTGAGACTCCGGATGGTGCCGTGTGGACTCATGGTTACAATTATAACGCTTTTAAATCACAACTCATGACTTATATTAAGCTATCAAAATATTGGATTGAAGTGTTTATCCTCACTTTATTCCAACGCTATATTGAAAATATGATCTATTAATATCATATTAATTTCCTATTTTCTTATTATTTCTTTATATTTCACCAGTTATATTTGCCAATATCTCAAATTTAGAAAAATGAATAATAATTGGTTTTGTATCTGAACTCTTCCTTTTAAACTCTTGTGACATGTGTTTTAATCCCCTGAGCACTACTTGCCGATCTAATATTGCCTCTGATTGGTCAATTACATGATATCTTCACTTTAATCACCAATCAGAATGGAGCTTTGCAAATAATTCACCCCAATTTTTTTGCATGGTAACATTATTCTAACAATGTTGCTGATTGGGCCAATTGATAAAAAAACCTTTTTTTTGGCCAATCGGCAGGTAGTTCTCATGGGGTTAATTTTAAATTTTTTTTGTGCTGCCCATAGGCTTCAACATGAAAAGTCCATGTTTTGAGATATTTTCTCGAAATACCAAGAACTATCTCAAGAGGCACTGAACCAATACTGGGCTTGTTTGTACTCATTTTATTGCATTTTTCGTGCTAATTCCAAATATGGTCATGAAAATGCACAATTCTAAAATTTTTGAACTTCTAAAAAACATTTGGAACTTGTCGTTTGCAGTCGACACCCGCGTGGAGAGGGTTAATAATGATATTTGGTGGCTATAAAGTTTTGGATATAGGAACTGCATTCTGCAGGCCCGTAGCCAGGGGGGGTTCGAGGGGTTCGATCGAACCCCCTAAAATTTTGACACAAAAAAGGAGAACATGGGAAATGTGGTTGAAATGGCCATTTTAGCACAAAATTGTTATTTTTCTCGGCTTGTGCCACACTTTTCCTATTAATTTTAGGCTCAGATTAGCGGGACGATTTGAAAAATCCCCAACGCCCAGTTTATGTAGGCCTATGACTTAATTTAATGCTATAAATACAGCAGAGTCATTATTTGCCTCTTTATCTCATCTAGATTTGAAGATTTAAAAAAAATTATTTGGTGTGCAAAAAAACGATAACCGAGAAAGCTCAGTTCAGAGATGAAGGGAGTGATATAACATAGGAAAATAAGATAATTGATAATATTTGTGATGAAATAACGCACCTGATTAACAATTTTTTCTTGTTTTTATTGAGCTAATTTGCCTCTTTGCTATAATATATCCATATATATTCCTGATAATAATGTAAAAATAATGCACCAAATGCCTTCAATTGGGACTTCATTTTTCAAAATTCTTCCAATTCTGAGGGGGGCACATCCCCCTCAAACACCCCCTGCGCCTGATTTGCAACTTTTTCTTGTTTTAACCGCACTAATTTGCGTCTTTGCTGTAATATCCGGGTGTAATATATTGAACCAATATGTTGATAATAATGTAAAAATGGTGCACCATGCATGCCTTCAATTGGGACTTCATTTTTCAGCTCAGACACCCCTATGCCTGATTTGCAACTTTTTCTTGTTTAAACCGTGCTAATTTGCCTCTTTGCAGTAATAAATTGAAACCATATATTTCTGATAATAATGTAAAAATTGTGCACCAAATGCGATCAATTGGGACTTCATTTTTCAAAATTCTCCCATTTCTGAGGGGGGAACATCCCCCCTCAGACACCCCCTGCGCCGCGATTCCGCGGCGCGATGCCCGCTACGCGGCCATTACTCATCAGTTATACTTAACAGAAATCTGCAAAAACGAACCCCCTAACTCGGAGGGCTGGCTACGGGCCTGTTCTGTATATAGATTTAAAACCACTATTTTCCCCATATGATTTAGGTTAATAAGTTTAATAAGTTAATTATTTTGATAAGTCACTGATTTTTAGCTTTCAAAAAAAAATGATCAAGTTCACTGCCCTTATATCAAGATCATGAACACTCATGTATCATGGTCACTGAAAAATTGGTTTAATTTGTAAAATGTGGTGACCATGGAAAGGAAACAAGCTAATACAAATAGTATCCAATTGATATATAATTTGATAATTACTATTGAGGGACACATTATCAGAATTGTTTGATGGCCTGAAAAATGGCCTAGTTGTGATTGTGATCAGGTGGAGAGGTGAATGCCCTGAAGGTGTGAGATCAAGATCAAAACCAAGTATCTGAAAAACATGAAATATGATCAAAGAAACCTACTGCTGGTGATAAAGGCAAAAAAAAAAAATCAAGTTTGTTTTGTTAGCATGCACATTTCGTTTTTGACGGCTTATTGTGCGCATTTTTATGGGTTTTTTTCACTTACAAAAACAAAATGAAAAACCCGGAAAAATTGCAATAAATTTTTTTAAACACTACTGGAGTAAACATTTACACATTACACAACAAACGAACATAGTGAAAAACTAGCAGGTTGAAAGGTGGTCATAAATATTCTTGAATATGAAGAAATATGATTGTTTTTTTGTGTGTGTTGGAGAAACCCACTGTAAATTTCCATTCCAATTTGCAGTGAAAAGGTTTTTTTTTCCATTTCAAGACATGGATTAAACTAGAGCGGTTACCGCACCATAGCTGAACCATGGGGCTTTGGCAGTATATTGTGGGACATGTATATATATCACCCCTTTATGACCCCTTAATGACCTTAAATGAATATTAAATTATTTTAAACATGTTTAGAATGTCATAAGGATCATTGCATTTAAATTTCAGCTCAATTGGAGCATTTTGAAAACTTGACCTTTGACCCCTTTATGACCCCTTAATGACCTTAAATGAATATTAAATTATTTTAAACATGTTTAGAATGTCTTAACGATCATTGCCTTTAAATCTCAGCTCAATTGGAGCATTTTTGGAAACTTGACCTTTGACCCCTTTATGACCCCTTAATGACCTTAAATGAATATTAAAATATTTTTAACATTTTTAGAATGTCATCAGGATCATTGCATATAAATTTCAGCTTAATTGGAGCATTTTTGGTTAAAATGACCTTTTTTGACCCCTTTGGATGACCTCTGACGTTAGGAAATATTTTTATCATATTCTTTACTTCTTTCTCTTTCATTTGACACCACTTGGGGGTTCATACCTTCGTGGCATTTAAAGATATGTCCATTTTAGACCAAATGGTTGGTAAGTAAGTAAGTAAGTAAGTAAGTAAGTAAAAATAAGTAAGTAAGTAAGTAAGTAAGTAAGTAAGTAAGTAAGTAAGTAAGTAAGTAAGTAAGGGACATACACTAATATAGGCTGATACCATTTCATGGTTCAGCAAAAAACAAAACACATTTTGCATTTGACTTTTTGGACCTGCTACAGGAAACAAACATTTTTTGCTGAACCATGAAATGGTATCAGCCTATAGGAGTGAATGTTACTTACTAGCTTACTTACTAGCTTACTAACTGACTAACCATTTGGTCTGAAATGGACATATCTCTAAATGCCACGAAGGTATGACCCCATGAGTGGGGTCATATGAAAGAGAAAAACATAAAGAATATAATAAAAATATTTCCAAACGTCTAAGGTCATCCAGGGGTCACAGGGGTCAAAAAAGGTCTTACTAACTGACTAACCATTTGGTCTGAAATGGACATATCTCTAAATGCCCCGACGAAGGTATGACCCCATGAGTGGTGTCATATGAAAGAGGAAAACATAAAGAATATAATAAAAATATTTCCAAACGTGGAAGGTCATCCAGGGGTCACTAACTGACTAACCATTTGGTCTGAAATGGACATATCTCTAAATGCCACGAAGGTATGACCCCATGAGTGGTGTCATATGAAAGAGGAAAACATAAAGAATATAATAAAAATATTTCCAAATGTGGAAGGTCATCCAGGGGTCACAGGGGTCAAAAAAGGTCATTTTAACTGAAAATGGTCCGATTGAGCTTAAATTTAAATGCAATTATCCTTATGACATTCTAAACATTTAAAAAATATTTTAAAATTCATTTAAGGTCATTAAAGGGTCATAAAGGGGTCAAAGGTCAAGTTTTTCAAAATGCTTCAATTGAGCTGAAATTTATATGCAATGATCCTTATGACATTCTAAACATTTTAAAAACATTTTAAGATTCATTAAAGTTCATTAAGGGGTCATAAAGGGGTCAAAGGTCAAGTTTTCCAAAATCCTCCGATTGAGCTGAAATTTAAAATGCATAATGATCCTTATGACATTCTCAACATGTTGAAAATATTTTAAAATTCATTGAAGGTCATTAAGGGGCAATAAAGGGGTCAAAGGTCAAGTTTTCAAAATGCTTCAATTCAGCTGAAATTTAAATGCAATGATCCTTATGACATTCTTAACATGTTTTAAATATTTTAAAATTCATTTAAGGTCATTAAGGGGGTCATACAGAGGTCAAAAGTTAAATTTTCAAAATGCCAGCTTCTCACGATCATACATATTAAAACGGCAATTAATGAAACAGTCTTATTAAAATTAATACTATCCTGCCAGTGATCGATTTTCGTATATTTTTTTGTGTAGCAAAAAATGCTACTCACTTTCAGATTTGAGTAGCAATTCCAAAATTTTGAGTAGCATTTTGCAATGCTAGTAATCTAGGTAAATCAAACACTGTAACCGGGCACTGTAACCATATACCAACTATTCAAAAAACACTCGGCCTGAATGTTCCATTTTTAGTTCAGGTCAGTGGCCAGTGATTGATTTTTGAATTTTTGTGTAGCAAAAAATGCTACTCACTTTCAGATTTGAGTAGCAATTCCAAAATTGTGAGTAGCATTTTGCTATGCTAATCCAGGTAAATCGAACACTGTATCCTGCACAGTATTGCTGCTTGATCAGATCGTCACAGTCATCCGCCTAACTTACCTTGTGCCCTTGCAAAGGGCACAGTTGCTCTAGTTTATTTTATATTCTTTACTTTTCCTCTTTGATTTACACCACTCGGGCGTTCATACCTTTGTAGCATTTCGAGATTATGTCCATTACAGACTCAGGGTGACAGTGGTATAGGCCTACCACAATATACTGCCGAAGCCACATGGTTCAGCTATGGTGCGGTTATCGCTCTAGTTTTTGCCTATAATACTAATTACGGCATTGCTAATTAAACTTTCTCAAATGATCAGTGCATGAGATTGAAATGAAGAGTTCAATAATTATTATTAATTTTAGATCATTTATAAAAATTGATGTCTCCAAGATTAGATCAAAATTAGCTGCATTTAATGATTTAATTTAATTTGTTTTAACCTTTAATAGCAAATACTAATTGGTTAATTTATTGAACAATTATAAAAGAGAAAACACATTTGATGTGGAATTCTGATCATTAAATCAATTACAGGATTACAATAAAAGAGGCTGAAACAGATTATGTTATAGATTGTGATCAATTTTGAGATTTTCAAATACTTAATTTACTACTTATTTCTAAAATTGTAATGTTGATATAAAAGAGCAATAAAATGGGCAATTAATTAATCCACTTTAGTAAATTCTATATACAAAATATAATTCATTTCTTCTGCTTCATTTCCATTGATAATGTTTTTCAAAAGAATAACAATCTGTCTGTACATGTGTCTGTACATAATTTGATATTGGGGAAAAATATGCATAAAATTTATCCTAGAATTTTTTTTTCTGCTGGTGTTCCCTACCCCTTTCCTACCATAGTGAACCATAGGTCCTGGGTTTGAGTTTTTGGCTGGAAATATGTTGTCATCTTTATTGTGATATAAAATACAATATTTCTACTCAAGAAAGTGGACACTGGACATTAATGAATTTGTCTTCAAAGTTGAACCTTATGAGGCACATTTTAACAATTTGTTCACAAAATAAAAGTGAACTTTAAATAGATCTGTGTATCACACCTAGCTGGGGAGGGAGGGGGTAGAGGTGGGTGCTCAATACAAACATGATAGATGACCATGTAGGGATGCGCCACAAACATAGGCACATTTTCCTCCATATATAATATGCTATATCAATGACCCCCCCCCATTTTAAGGTAAATTTCAGGTATCTTATGAACAAAATTTGACATTTTCAAAACATTTTTGGTAAAAACTGTGCAAGTTCATTTTTAATTTACTAGTAGTATACAGATGGGCCCAATTTTGTTGGGAAATTGGTATAAGTCACTTTTGTGGTTCTCAGTAGCACCTACCTACACAAAGCAAACATAGAAACTAGCACCCACCCCCACCCCAGGGTGTGACATCCTTCTTACCCTCAGCTGCTTGTTCACCTGTATGTCGAACATGCACACCATCAATCTAAGATTAATATTATTTAATTAAATCGTTAAGTGGAATTCAATTAAAAGATTTACTTGTTAATTAGCAATGATAATCTGCTACTAATTGGTGTACAATTGAATCAGCTGTTATGGTTCCGATCGCTGATAGGGCTATGCAGGCGAGCCAAACACTATGGACCACAAGAGCCTCATCCCAATGACGTAGTCCAATAACCTCAATTACATAATCATAGTGCTAAATTTGACCTCAAGTTGCAGAATATGAGTTTTTGTACCCAAATCTTCAAAGGTCATTCAATGAATGTACAAATGTATTGGGGTTTAAAAACTGTTCCCCTGAGATGAGCATGTTGTGGATCCTAGTGAAAGGAATGCCATGCTCATATTGTTGCGATTCGGGCCCTATCAAAGAAATCTGTTAGGTCTAATGCACTATACCAAAAGCTCTCATTTATAATTTATTATTATTATAAAACATCAATTTCTAAGTAGGCCTACCTTGCACAATAAATTGTCATTCAATTTAGATTTGTCAGCAATTACTTATGCTGGAAATAATTTTTCATAAAATGTAAAAAAATAAATGTAGATATTTATATAGCGCTTTATGCCAAAAATAGCCTCAAAGCGCTTTACATTTATTCAGCCGTTATTAGAATATGTCGGAACCACGTTTGCAGCCTACAAATGGCGCAGGGTTCATCAGTACAACGACTGTGACTACCCCTAACAGCTTCCCATTGCACCTGGGTGGGGTGAGGCAAACGAGGCAAAGCGCCTTGCCCAAGGGCGCAACACGGTGGCGGGACGGGGACCCGAACCCACGCACGTCAAGCAAGCTCTTAGATTACGAGTCCAAGGCCGCAACCACTGAGCCACTGTGCCCTCTTCATGCATGTGAATATAGATATTTCGGAATATTACACCCATTGTTTACTTTGCCTGCTGAATTAAACACAAATAATTAGGAAGTAATTTTTTAGTAGGCCTATTTCAAATTATTTTCTAAATGATAAATTTCCATTTTTAGACTGATTATTTAATTTCATGCTACTAATTAATATTTTCAGTGAAGATCCTTTAAAGGTTTCCCCTGATGCAGCTAAAGAACCTGTTTTCTAAGAGTGTGAATGGAGGGCCAGGTGCCCCCACCCCAATTGTGGTCAGTGCCCCTCCCCTAATAGGATAACTAAACCACTGAGGGGTGCACTCACATCACAATATATTAGGTAGCCCAGCAAATATACCAAAATCAATTTGGTGAAGAAAAATGGGATACGAGGTTGTCGATTGGGTTAAGGATCTTTAAATTAAACGCATATATATTTGCATGTTGATATATGTTCCAGGCTCTATAAAATTACATTTCTTTACCTTTTTTGGTAAAAAGGAATACTTTCAGAGTAATTTTGCAAATAATAAAGCTTGAGTGAGTCACATTTCAACAAGGAGTAGCTAACTATCTACTTATAGCAGTTCTGCCAATTGGCCTGTCAATGCATTCATCAGAAGTTATAGTTACTAAAATAAAACTTCCCGAGTGTCAGTGATTGTTTCCTTTATTGGAATTAACAGGGATTTGAATGTGTTGAATAATATGAAAATTATACGGGCATGATAAGTGTTGCTATACAATGTAATTTGTCATATTTGTAGGCAACAAGTTCCCAGCAAACACACAATTACAACATCATTTGCAAAAGGTTAGAAAAGGTTGCCAGAAAATGTTTAAATGTTGTGTCATATAAAGGACATATAAAGGGTATAAAACGTTTTCATAACATTTAAAAACATTTGTTGATAGCATGCTGCAAATATTCTAACATATAATGTTATTCAAGTGTTGACAAAATATTTGACAAAAAATGTTTGCAAAAAAAAATTACAATAACATTTTGGAAACATTTTAAAAATATTGTTGTAGTTCGTTTCCATATAAAATGGTTTAAAATGTTTCCATGACCTTGATATAACCCAACATTTAAAGTTAGGGAAACATTTTTATCTAAACCAAAACCCAAAATATGTTTAAAACATTTTAAAAACATTTTTGTGTTTGCTGAGTTTGGCTTGTTTTTTAGCCTGTTGCCACATTGGGGTATTATTCCAGCTGAATTCCATACCGTCCACTTGTGGAAGGGGCAGCCAATTTGGATAAACACATAGCCTGGTTGAACTCTTTTTTTGGGTGGGGCTGCGGGAATGGGAATGTTTTATTGCCCCATCCCCCTTTGCATTACTGCAAACTTCATCAGTGTTGGGTCTGTTGTTAGAAACCAGGTGAAGTGGGGGTGGGGTAGGGACTCTAATATATCATGGTATATACTCCTTAAATCATGTTATACATTTACCAATTACTTTGACACACCCTGTATCATGCGATGTATTGAAATAAGATTACTAGTCTATTCATGCATGACATACGACTGTCATAAGTTTACAGACTGAGTTTTGAGAACCGGGCTCACAGTCCTGCACGAAAAGCTTAGGACAGTTTGTTTATTTCACGCATCTCTGCTCCCCTTATTCAATGTTGAATGCTGAAAAATTGTTAAAAGTGGTTGCGCTAAATATGTCTGCTCCAACATTGTTTCCAGGGGGAGTAAGCAAGTACTGAGCATTAGCTATGAAACATACCATGTATGTTCCAATATCTGTGATGTAGACCTATTTTCAGCATTGTGTACATTCATAATTCGATTTTCGTGCAAGATTGTAGGTAACCATGTTATATTATCATTGATAAACTGGCAACATGCATAAGGTTTGGTCATACCGGTTAGATGACTGTTCACCAAATTGCTGCTGTCATGTGTTGTATCTAAATTTAGCAAAAAAATCAAGTTTTATATTATATTCTGTGTATTAATCTGTCAATATGTATGAGAAAGACATCAGTTAAGTGGGTGACAAGCAATATAAGGATGTGGTTAGGAAGGGGGTAAATAAGGCAAAGGGCTCCTTGTTGACCTCATTTTCCTTATTTTGACAACTCACTAGCCTAGCCTATAATAAGTTGGAAAAAAAGTTCTATGGGTGTTTTTTTGTCCTTCTTTTTTCTTGTGTTTGTTTTTCTTCAAATGACGCTAAAAATCACCAAAATCAGCAACTTTTTTTCACTTTGCTCTCATTTTTTCAATTAAAATTGATTCACTTTTGCCAGAAAATTCTGATTTTACATGCATACAATAAGAAAACAAAACAACAATCCAACAAATGTGAAATATGGATCAGTCAGGCTCAGAGAACAGGTCTTTTGTGTGTGTCCCCAGTCCCGTTAACAAGGGGTGGGGAGCAGATGTGTTACCCTGGGGCCCATGATCATAGGGGTTCGTGGACTCAGTCGTAGGGACCTCAAAAAATTAAAAGAAAAGGGGGCGTGAAAATAAGAAATTAAAAGAATGTATTAGGCCTATCTGTTACAGTTGTTACAAAAAGAACCTCAATAAATAGAGCACTCCAGATCTTGCAAAATAATTTCTTGACTATCGATCCATCGCCAGTATATTCTCAATATGAAAGTGAACCTGTACAAAGTAATAGGAGTGTCGTTTGCTGTAATGGAGTGATGGCTCATGTTGCAAAGGATTCTGGGAAGGGTAAGATGTCCTCTCTGATCCAGCATACACAGGTTGTGAATTAAACAAGCTTAAAATGAGCAAAACATTATGATTCAATCTCATATTATATGGCACAGTTCATTCTTATGAATATACAAACATATTAGAGGACAAAGAACTGTGTCCTGATAGATGAGAACCTAGTGAAACCCACGTCTTGTACTGCCAAGTATACCTGCTGAAATATTCATGATTTTGTTCTTATTTCCACATGCTCACATTCAATTTTGAGATCCTATTGGGCTATAATTTTGCTCCCCCACCCCGCTCCCCCTAAAGTTTGTTCGGCTTATATAAGGTGGAAAAAATAAAACTCATAACACTGTGTATTGATATAGCATGGCACGCACGCTGTTGGGCGCAATGCTTACGCTGTGTGTGTTGCATAATGTGTGACTAGCGCACGCTTTTGTGAATTTACACGAGCGTGAGTTGGATGCGCGCAGTAACAAAATCCAAATAATTTCCGCCTTATATAAACCGAACAAACTTAAGCTACACCACTGACTTTATGGTCAATACAGCTAGCAATTTTTATTAGTTTTGTGTGAGATAGTTTAAATTAATAAAAGTCTATTTGAATTTTGCACAATTTGGTCTAATATTAGACAATTTTGTTTGGCCAAAATCTTCTATACCTTTTCCACTTTATGGATGAAAATGGTTAAATCTAGAATAATTTAAACTGTTGAATTTGGTTGGAATTACAACATGTTCCACAGAGGGGATGTGATTTTCATATGGAAGAGCCCATATTTGGCATTGTTGAATTTTATATTCCAATGGGATACTATAATTATGTGGATATGATGAGTTGAGATACATGTACAATGTGATATATCCATTGGCTGCCCTGTATTAATATTAGATGTGTTCACATTTTGAGTTACACCTGGCGTAAACTTATGCTAACGTTGATAAAAATTCCATAAATATTTTCCCTACTCCTACCGCGTGTCCACACCTAGCCACTGTGCCGAGCAGTTTCACCAAGCATTCCTTTTGGTTCAGCGAAAACATCAGCTACCACTTCCGGTGTTTCTGTGACCTTTTTCAACCATGCGAAATATAATTTCTTAGTTCCGACCAAAAAAGGTCAAACTTACTCCGGGTGCCAAGCATAGCAGCGTTCACATTGCAACATACGCCTGGTGGAGATTACACCTCGCTCACTACTCCTGGCTTTTGTCAGGAGTAAATCGTCAAACTTAACACTGACTATTGTTCACACTGCCACTACTCCTGGCAACACCTATACCGCTACTCCTAGCAACTTGTGCCAACCAAGTTCGCTGGGCGTACGTCCGACAATGTGAACACAGCTATTGTTATTTCATGCAATGAGATACATACATTTTGGTATTTTCTCATGCTCTCACATCAAGCTAGTAAAATCTCACGCCAAGGTAGCAAATCTCACGCCGAAGAGCTGCCAAAGTAACAAAATCTCATGGTCATGCATCATCAAAATATTACGTGAAAATAACCAACAATATAGTGTAAAAATTGTGCACACAAAATTGGCTTCATTTTGACTTTCACTTTGGAATTCTTTCCACGGCTGGGGGGTGGGTGGGGGGTGGTACATCTCACCTCAGACACCCCCCCCCCTCATACAATATCTCACACCAAACAATTCCGAAAAGTTAACAGCCCTGTTTTTAATTCAGAGAGGGACTAACAAGGTTAAATACAGTATTACAAGCTCATTTCCAATCAAAAAAGAATCATGCTCACTAAAAAATAATACAAGTTTATATAAAATACACCAAGCAGCATGTAGCATTTATCATATTTACATATTTTGCCTCTGAACTTTTTATATGATTAGTATTCACAGGGAATCACTACTCCAAATTCTATCTTGACTATCGTCTTTATATTTGATATGTTTCTGTAGGGAGAAAAGTGCAGTTGTTGTATCAATGATTTTAAAATTGGGATTTGATTGGGACCTAGACCCCTTCCAACAGGGGTAGCGCGAGCACAAAAAATCAAGGGGTCCAATTTAATTTTTCTGCACCCTTTGGTACCTACAAAGCCAACATTTAAGGGGTCCGATGAGAATTTAAGGAGCCCATCTGTCCGAAATTCTAAACTTCAGAACTTGTCAAATATTCCAGTGAAATTATTAGTGTTGTTGGCCTATGGTGATCTTTTTATTTTTTTATATTTTTAATTGATGATTTATGCCTCCGTGCATCGTGAAATTAAGGAGTCCATACAATTTTGATCGGACCCTTTGGTCACTTTCAAATGGGCAAAATAAAAAAATAAGGAGTCCCTGGACGCGCAAACTCCTTAAATGCGACCCCTGCCTTCCAATCTCAGAAGAGCAACATTTTGCTGCTTTTTTGAGTAACAATTATCCATAGATATTGGGTAGGTTAATTTCTTTTGCATACACCAAAAATTTTGGATAAAACTTTCTAGAGATAACTACGAAATAAGAAAAAGTACATCATCACAATGACACTTGCAAATATTTGCATAATTTTTTTTTTCTTCAAAATTGTTAATAGTAAATAAAAGTTTGACCATGTGCGCTGTGCAGAAATGCTGATTCATTTGATGCTAGAACGAATTGTGCAAATCACCATTTATGACAAATGCTGTCGTAACTGTAAAAAAATATTATTACATGTATTTATGATTGATTTAATTTTGATTTAATTTGATAGTTGATACATCTGTACAGAATGAAATGATGATGAACCTGTTTTATTGGATGACTGTTATCCATTGGACTGGTGCTTTATGTGTGGGGTGTGTTTGTACAGAACTGCAAACCTAGACCTTTTTACTGCCTAAATGTGACCCGGCAGCACAAACGAGCCGTAAATTCCCTAAATTGTATTCTGTGTTACGGTGTAAAATGTGTACGAAGGTCGTATTCATCGATAACTTAAGCTGGCCCGACTTCCGTCTTATTTTGATAGTCAAAAACTAGTCAATAATCCTATTGTTGAAGTGGATAATAAGCTTCTACCTTAGATGGCCAGCTATAGAACTTTTAATAGCTCTGGTCTTTGTTTGCTTTTGCTAAATCCTGTTCAAGTGGTGGGTTACCAGGCATTGTATTTTGTACAGGTATGCATAACCAACAATTAACAATGAGAGAACTTTCTTAAACCTCGTTGACTTGGGGATGATTTGAAATGACCGCCAATTATGACTGTTTGATATATATTGCCAGCAATGTGGAAAAAGAGACACATGTAAAAACGTAAAAAGCTATTATTTTGTTGAAGGAACAAACCATAACCTCGCTTCTGGATATCGTTTGAAGTCAAATGATATACCATTTGTAAGTTTATGATGTTTATTTTTTTAACACGAAATAAAACAAAATTGACCGGGGGAGGAATTTACGGCTCATTCGCCGTGGACGGTCACAAATGAGAGACACACCTGCAACTGGGGACATCCACTGTTGACAGAATCAGCCAAAATGCAAAGCAGTGTGCACATTTGCAATGCTGTATTACAATTAGTCAATTTGAGGAATTACTGAGCCAAAATTGGGCCAATTTTTGGGGAAAATGCTTCATTTGGCGCACCCAAATTCCAGAGAGAGTAAACACTGAGTTACATGTCTTTATAAGTATGGGGTGTGTGTATGTGCGCCAATAGTTTAAGTAATATTTAGCATTCAAATATACTATCAATGGTCATTGTTATCTTTGGGGGGAGACAGAAGATCCATTGGGAGGCCTTAAGTCCTAAAAATGGTAGTCCAAATAACATTAATGTTTCTTAAGGTTATATAAGGAAACATTATTTATATAAATTATAATTTATCCCTGTTGGGCTATTCCATATATTCAAGGCAACCCCCTTAAAGAAGATGTGGGATTCCCACAAATTTTCACCATTTCTTGCTCTGGGAATTCTAAAAAAAAGGGCATTATATTCAGAATCCTAAAGAAGACATGGGAATTCCCAAGAAAAAGACAACATTTTATTTTAGGCTTGGGAATTCCCAAAAATCTTCTTTAGGGACACTGGGAATTCCCATTTTTTTTTGGGATAAAATTTTGGTATGGGAATTCCTAAACATTTATGGTACAAACTTGCATGTCTTCTTTAGAGGGGGTGCCATTAATTTCTGGAATAGCCCATTCCATCATCATGATCTTCTTAATAAAATTATTGCATCATCCACAAGGCATCATTGGTCTACTCCCGTTTACTTTTTAAACCTCTTGGGCAGATCCTAACTGGTTGTGATGGTTTATAATGTAAAGTGAGGTTGCTAAGGGTCAGTGTCCGAATTAAGAAAATAAAAGGTTTTGTCCCACGGACAACCAGGTTGTAATTTCTGGTTGTCCACCAAAGTTTTTGGTTGTCCGTAAGCTGCCATAATCTGAAACAACTACATGTGACCAATAAAATGGAGTGAGCATTTACTCTTAAATAATTAACAATTCATCAGTTGTGTCAAGTTTGAGCAAACTAACATGCTGAAAAAGTGACTTTTGGCTGTAGATCTTTGGTTGTCCACCGGACAACTATAGCATTATTTTTGGTTGTCCGGTGCATGTTTTTGTTGTCCCGGGCGAACGGACAACCAAAATTTCGAACACTGCTAAGGGTACTGTAGAGAATGTGAAGTTGGACAAAGTAGTGGCTTATGTCACCAAATTTAATAGGCCTATCTTTCCTTTTTTGTGCTCAAAAAATTATTAATTGTTAAAAAACTAAATCCGAAGAAGATACTATAGTTTATCATTAAAGTTTTGTCCACTATTTGCGATCCTTTACTTTTATCTTTCCCATACTCTCTTCCAAACAATTTATAATTCTACCTTTCTCCCACGCCACATGTTAACAAAACTGGCCAAACAATTTGATATTTGATGCACGCACACACTTTGGTCGGGCCGTCCATCCGTCCGGAGACTGTTCAATTTATCTCAGTGGCTGTTCACACCATAGCTAGCAACATCCCTTGACAGACAGGCCACTTAATTTTTAAAAGGACTCTGTATACCATCTTGACTTGGAACTTGTTGATAAATGATGTGAATACTGTGATTCAAAGTAGATATCTTACCCTTCCCAGAATCCTTTGCAACATGATGTATCACCTCACTACATCAAATGACACTCCTATTGTAAAGGTTCCCTTTGTTTTCATGTTGATAATAGACTGGCTAAATATGGGTTAATAGTCAAGAATTAAACATATTTTACAAAATTTGGATGTCCTCTGTTCATATCATTGAGGTACTTTTTGTCACTATATCAACCCATGTATTTTGAAACCAAAGCTCAGTAAACATATAAACAATTTTTTATGCGCAGTTGGTATATACAGCTTCAGGGGGTCTTGAAACTACTTGAAAACATCTCCTAGCAACGGTCAGAGGTCAGTTTTTTTGCTGTTAGCCGTTAATTTGACAGACGTAATTTTGCTATTGCAAGAGCTTGACAGATTCGGGAACCACCAAAATTACCTGGGGATTTACATTGCTAGCTTGAGGGATATCCCCACATGCTTTGTGTCAAAATGCCAAAAACAAGAGAATTAACTGAGTCCGAAAAAGGGCAAATTTCGGAGGATGCGTTAGGGAACTTTTGAGGTAAATACGACGTTGAATTTAGCTCAAATTTATGTATAGCACTTTTAGCTATGCATTTTGGAAAAGTGCATAGCAGTTGATGGAAATTGCATCGCATTTTGCGAAGCGATACCGTCAAATTCGATCGCTGTGTAGGCCCCCTATTTGTTAACAAAAACTTGGCCACTTGAGTGCACATGCCTTTTTCATGGTGAGTTTGGGGCCTCCAGGGCCCCCACACACTTAAAACTACGGGGTCAAAAAATGACCCAAACGGGGTCATTTTTGACCCCAGCATAGTTATCAACTAAACACCATACCACTAACGGGGTCATTTTGACCCCATTGGACGGGGACATTGCAATGACTACGTATTTGGGTCAAATAGTAACCCCATTGGGGTCAAAATATTACCACATTTCGGGGTCAAATGAAATGACCCCTTCAAAAGGGTTGCCTTATTGGGTTACTTAATGACCTCATTTTGGGGTCAAATGAAATGACCCATTTGAAAGGGTTGTTTTATAGGGTTACTCAATAACCACATTTAGGGGTTGTTTGGATTTTTTTAGTAGGCCTATGGTCATGCTGGTCCCACCATGACATAAGTGTGTTTCTGCACAGAGAAAGCATTACATAAACAGCAAACTGCAAAATGCATCTGTGTATCACACTCACACACAGTCAGTCATCGCCTATGACAGTTCACGTATTATAAGCTTACATGATATAAGCTTATAACAACTGCAGCCAAGACACCAGCCACGACAGCATGAAATTGGAATGAATCTGCGTGCATAGTCATAGACAAGGGTGTCTATGCATCCTTGCAGTCTCACTTTTCAACTAACTTTTCATATTCCATCATGCAGACAAGCACACACGACAATCCGCTGAGCTGCACAATCAGAACAAATATGGCGCTGATGTGACCACGTGAGCCGATGCACACCGTGTGTGCAAATAGTTCCGAAATGCAAGTCATTATAAAGTTGACAAATTGTGTAACTTCGGTCAAAAAATTAGTTTTATTTATTAATCAACAAACATTAATTGCAGCTCATGTTTAAACTCATTTATGAATTGAAATTTTCAAAGCGGAAGATTGAAACTGATATCAATGCGCCGACGGTATCGGCAAAATGACCACTAAGTTTTTGACCACGTTCGTCAGTGGCTAAAATGACCTCGTGAATGTGGTCAAATTAAAACAGTACAACCCCCTTGAAGGGTCAAAACAACCCCAAACGTGGTCAATTCAAAATGACCACGGAAAATATAACCCCGTAGTTTTTAGTGTGCAGAAAGGTAAATCTGGGCCTGATTTCACTCCCAACAAGTGATACGCAATTTATTAACCTATACATATTTTTGAATTATATATCACATAAGGGGGAGGGGGGAATTTGTTTTTTTGTGATGTTTTTAGTTTAATAGGTCAAGCAACAAATCTTATTGCATTTGAGTGTAGAATCTCATCTTATTGATCAAGGACAATACTCAGGTGGGAGTGTATGGAAGTGTACAAGCTGAGGTGTCATAATGTGCAGAATTAGATAGTGCATCTATTTAAAAAATTGAATTTACCCACATATGGTTTAGTTTTAAAATTAGGACGGTATATGCTGCACTAAAATCGTACACGCACGATTCCCACTTATTCCCACTACTATACGCAGGTATACGGCCTTTCGAATAGTGCCTTCTTATGTGACCCGGTACTACGAAATGACCTTGCTCGATTTAAGCTATACGCGTACACCTGCAAAACGTGCCCCGTATACCCGAATAGTATACTTCTATGTGATCGTAGCCTTATGTGACCCGGTACTATGAAATTGACTTGCTCGATTTAAGCTATACGCGTGCACCTGCAAAACGTGCACTGTATACCCGAATAGTATACTTCTATGTGAACGCAGCCTTATGGGATACTTTTGTGAATCGGGTCAATAATTATACAATATTGAATTGCTTTGACTTTAATACAAGGATATATTGCATGTGTTGAAGACCAGTGCAATATTATTTTCTTGCATCACTCAAAAATATCAATTCAAAATTATTATTATTAATATCAGACTGGCTTTGTAAAAATAAATGAAATTTGACTGAATTGACCTAATCCAGTGTGAGTAAGATGCTGATCAGCCAAGCATACGCGTGTGCATCGTCTGCACATACAATTTTTTTAAAATATTGTAGTCATCCGGGTACTTTGAAAACACTATGCAATATGCAGATTTTTTGTATCACCAAAAAGGCAGATATAAAATAATAATCAATAAATAATGTATTTTTCTCTACAAATTCTGGTGACTTTTTGACAAAATTAAGAATACGAAGTACTATAATAAATTAGGGATGCAAAATTCAGATTTCAGGATTTTCTGTAGACCCTTACATCACAGGTGTATATTTTTACATACTTTTATGTTTAAGACATGTTTTCCTTCCAGTACATTTGTCTTCCATAACTTCCAAAGGTGTTTTTTTTTCATGCCTGAGAAGTACCAAATTTGCAAGTTTATACCCCTGTATAAATCTTTGATAATTTGAGTAACATGTGATGTGAAAGTGGAACATAGTTCAATACTGTTTTCGATGTTCCATATTCATTAAATATGTATACTTTGTAAATCCATGAGACTTTTTTTTCAGGAAAAGCAGGCAGTAAGGCGACAAAAAAAGAAACCCTGTTCTACTGGCGGACGGACCTTTCAAGTAGGGTCGGTCGGTCGGCTTTTTTTTTTTTTTTTTTTTTTTGAAATGGCCAAAAAAAATCAGTAAATAATTTGCAATTTGAGAAAATACAACAAATATTTTGTTCCTGAAATTTCCGAAATTTGTGCCGGCATTCAATTGTACAGGAAATTTTTTTCCCCAAATTTGTTCAAAATCTGGGTCGGTCGGGCCCATAGAACAGGGTTTTCTTTTTTCGTTTCCTAAGCAGAAATATTGAGGTTAAAAAAGTACACAAAATCAAGGTATAACATGTGAGAGATAGGTGATTTCATCTATATGCACAGGGTTTCAAACATCAATGCATAATTTGGTTGATAGTCTAGGTTGTGGGAATAATTGTTGTGTACATGCATGTACTCATGACATTATTAGGCTATTCTAGTTGAAATCCATACACCCCCTTATAATGGAAGACATTACCTAAATCTCCCACACAGGGGGTGTAGATTGCAGATGGATTTACCCATTCAGGTAACTCCTATTTGAAATTCACAACCCCTGTGTGGAACCTGCAGGGTGTGGGAGATTAAGGTATAGTGTCTGCCATAGGGGTTATGGATTTCAGCTGGAATAGCCCATTAGGCAAACAAAACTCATTTGAACATTAATGACAGATATAACATGGAAATTAGATATTCTGATATTCTTGATCTTAATGTAGTAAATGCATTCTGTCACGAGAGTCTTTTGTGTACTTCGAATAAATGTGGGTTAGAAAAAAATACAAATTACATGTTTTTGAAAATAGCAAAAATTAATGATGGCCAAAAAATGGGGAGGGGAGTAGGAACCTTTAATAAAAATGTTTTTTATTTTTTAAATATTGAAAAACAGAATTCAGCTTTCTAAATCAAATGTGAATCTCTTTGTTTTTAGATCATAGCAGAAGTGATTTAATGTGCATTGTAAAGTTGCTCAGTTATCTTTGTCAGAAAGTTCATCTCAATCCAACCTGTTCGATCACGTATATAGACGAATCCATTTTCACACATTCCTATGGCAGCCATAGCTGGGTCCCCCCTTAGGTCTATCCCACCTAAAATGTGAAATGATGTGGCCTTGGCATGTATATTAAACTGCATTCCATCACCCAACAAAAGAATGATGAAAGTTTACAACACAATACACTTCAATATCGACTTTTAAGCGGAGTCAATCCACCCAATTGGGCAGTAACGGGACCCAGTAATGGCCTACTGAATTCTGACCATCGCTTGGCTCGTTGGATTCGTCTATTATATAAGCGTACACATATAGTTAAATAAATAGTGCACTCTGGGTATTTTGTAATTATGTAGATTACATAAAAAGAAATGGTTCATTGGTTATACTGATAAAAATAGAAACATATACAAATGTCAGTGATTTTATGATCAAACCCATACAGCATCAGTGATCAACTCTTACAATTTAGTATTTCATTAATTGTATACAAATATCATATGAGGAGCATAATTGATAGAAACTTATAGTCAGCAATTTTTAAGCATTTTTACTTTTTTTTGTAGCAAATGTCCCCAAATGTGGACCAAATTGACGCTTATCTGCCAGTGTAACAATTGATTAAATAGACCACAAAAGAATTAAGGTTCCAGTTATGTTCACCCCCTGTATATCCTAATAAAAGACAGATATGTCAAAATCAAAACAAGCAGCCAATACCTGTACCCTTATGCTCTGATTTAAGGTCTCATTTGTTGAAATCAGTTGAGAATTATAGAAACGGTGACCAAGGAAGGAACAAAATCTAAAGTTGTATTTTATTGTCAAAATTAAAACCAGCAGCCAATACCTGTACCCTTATGCTCTGATTTTTAAATCAACAATCAACAAATGAGACCTTAAAAGGTCTCATTTGTTGAAATCAGGTGAGAATTAAAGAAACGGTGACCAAAGGAGGGAACAAAATCAAAAATTGTATTTTATTGTTCTAAATGCATTATTGATATACAGAGTGAATTATATCTAGGCACTGGAATGAAGTAGCAATTATTTATGTTTTATTGCATTTGGTCAGCCCAAAGTTAAAAGAGGACATATCTAATGATAAAATCAAACTATATTTGGGAAACAAAATATTAAAAATTAATTTTGAATGCAAATCGTACTTAATTACTTTAATCCAAACATCCAGGGCAGAGACCCATTTCGAGTTTGGGCAAAGCCCTCTGAAGCTATGGGTGTTTAACAAATAAAAACGAATAAGGAAACTCTAATAACGCTATCAGTCTCAATGCAGCCATATTGTGCAACTGTCTACACACTTAAAACTACGGGGTCAAAAAATGACCCAAACGGGGTCATTTTTGACCCCAGCATAGTTATCAACTAAACACCATACCACTAACGGGGTCATTTTGACCCCATTGGTCGGGTCATTGCAATGACTACGTATTTGGGTCAAATAGTAACCCCATTGGGGTCAAAATATTACCACATTTCGGGTCAAATGAAATGACCCCTTCAAAAGGGTTGCCTTATTGGGTTACTTAATGACCTCATTTCGGGGTCAAATGAAATGACCCATTTGAAAGGGTTGTTTTATAGGGTTACTCAATAACCACATTTAGGGGTTGTTTGGATTTTTTTAGTAGGCCTATGGTCATGCTGGTCCCACCAGGACATAAGTGTGTTTCTGCACAGAGAAAGCATTACATAAACAGCAAACTGCAAAATGCATCTGTGTATCACACTCACACACAGTCAGTCATCGCCTATGACAGTTCACGTATTATAAGCTTACATGATATAAGCTTATAACAACTGCAGCCAAGACACCAGCCACGACAGCATGAAATTGAATGAATCTGCGTGCATAGACAAGGGTCTATGCATCCTTGCAGTCTCACTTTTCAACTAACTTTTCATATTCCATCATGCAGACAAGCACACACGACAATCCGCTGAGCTGCACAATCAGAACAAATATGGCGCTGATGTAACCACGTGAGCCGATGCACACCGTGTGTGCAAATAGTTCAAATGCAAGTCATTATAAAGTTGACAAATTGGGTAACTTCGGTCAAAAAATTAGTTTTATTTATTAATCAACAAACATTAATTGCAGCTCATGTTTAAACTCATTTATGAATTGAGATTTTCAAAGCGGAAGATTGAAACTGAGATCAATGCGCGACGGTATCGGCAAAATGACCACTAAGTTTTTGACCGCGTTCAATGCGTGGCTAAAATGACCTCGTGAATGTGGTCAAATTAAAACAGTATAACCCCCTTGAAGGGTCAAAACAACCCCAAACGTGGTCAATTCAAAATGACCACGGAAAATATAACCCCATAGTTTTTAGTGTGTATGCAACATTTTCATGGTGATATTTTTCCAGTTGTATAAATAAATAAATGATGCAGTATGAATTTTGGCGTAAATAATATCAATCAACAGAATTGTATTGATCTGCTTCTTGAAATATGTCACATTAGTCATGTTCAGACGGTCATAGAAATCTTGAGGATCGGCGTGCTCGAGTATTGTGATTCCTAAGTCAATCCATGAGTGTGTGTTCACACGACTCCATTGAAGCCTGGAATCCACAAGTTTTGCGATGCCTGATGTCGTCATCTTTGGAATTACAACCGGAAGCTTACTGTGACCCATCTTATATTGCGCCAAATTAAACCAAGATCATAGGATATAAGCTTAGCACTCGAGAATCGCAAAATATATCATTCACATTGCAGCAGCACTTGAGCATCTCAGGGAAATTGTGAAATCCCCTAAAAATTCTTGGGGATAAATTTGGGGGCAAACTTAGGGATTGGAATCCTCAAGAGCATTCACACGGCAGATTTGTTGCTTAAGAACCAAGTTACTTAAGGGCTGGGGTATGAGCGTTTGGACAGTATTTATTTTGGGACATTAGAGCACATCAGACATATCGAATTGCATTCTGAATACGAAGAATGTCATTCTGATATCAAATAATTTTGATTTTTGAAATTCGCAATTTAATACACATTTTATGGCAAATCATTAAAATTGATATTTTTGATATTTAACAGTACTTGAAGTAAACTTTATAAATCTGATGATTTAAACTTAAAGTGTATGTAGGTGGGATAAAAAGTCGACGATCAATTGAAAATTTTGACCTTTCGTATTGAAGATATGGATTTTTTTTTCCAAAACACCAAACAAAAATAAGGTCTTTTTGGGAAAAAATCCATATCTTCAATATGAAAGGTCAAAATTTTCAATTGACCGTCGGCTTTTCCTCCTGCTACATACACTTTAAGAATATATCATTAGATTTATATAATTTACTTTTGAGGACTGTTATATATCAAAAATTTGAAAAATATCAAATTTTTATAATTTGTCATAAAATTTGTATTATATTGTGATTTTCAAAAATGAAAATTATTTGATATCAGAAAGACATGCTTCAGTATTCAGAATGCAATTCGATAGGTCTGAGGTGCTCTCATGTCCCACAAAAAATACTGTCGAAACGCAATAAACGCCATTTTAGATCCCTTAAGTGAAAAGCCCTACATGTATATAGACATGCCTATTTTTGATGAAAGTTTAACGCTGTCTGTCTTGTTGAGTGTGCAATCTTATATATAATTTTAAGGAAGTTATATTAGGCATATGATTTGATATGCATGACCCATTAAGATAATGGCAAAGGCAGGTTCAATATTTCAGAGAGGGAGATTGTAGAAGGAGTTCATACAATCAATGACTTTGATTTTGAACAATGTATTTTTTCTTCAAATTGACGCCAAAACTTTTCTTACCTAAAATGCAATTGATTGTACATGGTTTATCTACAAATTTCAATTACATTTCATATGTCAACAAACAACATCCTTTCACTTGGAAATGCATGATAGATTATTATTTCAATCACTTTTGCAGGAAAGGGAATGAAAATAATGTATACAAAAACACTTTCATGTGTAAATGGAGTAAATGGTGCAGTCCACATCTCTCGTTCTGTAGCATTTGAGGCCAGACTCATTCACAGAAATTATTCCTCATTACATAATCTGTGCAATTCAGTTACCTTTTATACACCTGTGTGGAGAGAGGCAAAGATAATTTGTTTATAGTATCTCACAGTAGCTTTGTAAAGCGCTTCAGACTCCGTATTATACGTACAATATTGTATGTACAATACTTTTCGTGACGATCAAAAAGTATTACACGTGCAATAAATAGTATGTACCGGAAAATATATATTTTGCTACAATCATTGGTTGCTTAATTGATACGGAGTTGCCAAATTTCTAAGAGTGGTAAATTTAGTGAGTGTTAGTACGCGGAATGATGAACATCTTTTATGTCTTCTTGTATTCAACTGTACTTAATATTAAAAGGCCTATTAATACTACTACTAATAATAATATTAAAATTGTAATAATAATATAAATGGCACATTCAGTTTTTATTTATTTATTTATAGATTTATTTATTTAGGCCTATTTGTTTATTTTTTATTTATTCATTTCTTATTCGTTTTTATTGATTTATTTATAGATTTATTTATTTAGGCCTATTTATTTATTTATTTATTTATTTATTTATTTATTTATTTATTTATTTATTTATTTATTTATTTATTTATTTATTTATTTATTTATTTATTTATTTATTTATTTATTTATTTATTTATTTATTTATTTATTTATTTATTTATTTATTTATTTATTGGCAGCAGTAGAAATTTATCTTGCATAGATTTTCTGGTGTCCTCGCTTGGATTTAGCAAACAATGAACCGTCAGGGTTATAGCGCGTTATTTAATCTAATTCAACTAGTCGTGGCACGTATATTTATTGCACGTGCAATTATTTTTGACGTCACGAAAAGTATTGTACATACAATATTGTACGTACAATATGGAGTCTGAAGCTAGCCTAAGGCTTTGAACCCTTTATCTCACATAAGGCCCAAACACGATCAATTTGCTTGATCAATATTAGACAGGAACTGTCTTGGAATTTGCAGGAGAGCATTATAAGGAGAGAATGGTCAACTAAGGAGAGCTAAAAATCACTCTCCTATATTAGAATTAAGGAGAGCAGTAGAGAGTGATTGCTCTCACTCTCTTCAAAAGGCAGATTTTGTATCCACTCTTGTATCTAGGGTCTTTGGTATCTTGATCAATCAAATTGATCGTGTATATAGGCCGCATTACATGTCATTGTATATTCCTTCATTAGGGGAACCCCTTGGTCCAGAGATGAGGAAAGTGAAAATGATTTTCATCTTAACTTTAATGTATATAGGCCTCCTAATCATACTAAATATAACTTTTCTTTTCTTTTCTTTTCTTTTCTTTTCATGTTCCATTTTGCTGTTGATGATTTCTCGATGGCTTTAAACTATATCAGGTGAGTACTTTTCAAATTGTTACAAAATTTTATTTTAATTATAGGATTCCAGATCAAAATTGATCTGACATAAGATAAGTTGATCCAGATTCATGATCAGTTTGAGAGGAATTTACACAAAATATTGTCATCATTTATAAATTCAAATTGATAAATTCACTATGAGGGACATGGGTGCAGCCATTACACAACATCCTATCAGCAAAGGTAACTACAGAAGCATTTACTACAATACACATGAATAGAAAAACAAGACATCGGTATTGATGAATTTTCTCAAAAATGACTACTGCAAAAATCTGAAGATTGGGGGATCCTGTAACTTTTAAAATATGTAACGACAAAGTAATTTTAGAGAAAAGTTACCAAATGCTTTAAAACAAAGTTACTGAGTGCCACTAAAAATTATCCAACACTGTTTGCAACTCACCCTCCCTCTGTTAAAGATTCAGGTTGAATCTTTCTCAGAGGGTGTATGAAATTCAAATGGAGCTATCTAATGTGTTCATTCCATTTGAAATTCATACTCCTCCTATGGAAAATATTTTAAACATCTTCCACAGGGTATAAATGGAATAGCCAAATCTTAGAAAGTACAATTTACTCATGTTTCAGGTTTTGTTGGAACGAGTCATATACCTGCATTTATTTTATTAGTCGGTAACATTCACAGATAATTCTATTTAGTTTAGTGTACTCACAAAGATATGTCTTTGAAACAGGTTGTTAGCCTTATAAGTATGTATGCATTAGGTGAACATACTTATTTGTATTATAGACACAAAAGAAGACGAGGAAACAGTTATTTTGGTTGCGGACTTTGTGGAATGTCTCCAGGGCAAGCTTTTACATTCATGAGGCTTAATATGTTGCACACACTGCTGTATAGACGGGGGTTTTCTTTATAAATGCGAAATAATTCTAGGATGCTTCATTGTGTTACAAGAACCACTAACCCAATAATAGGAATGTTTGTACTCATTTAAATGCATTTTTCATATAGATTACAAATACGATCATTAAATAATAAAAATCTTAAATTTTTACAAATTTATATTTCTTTGACTGGGTTTGGGGCAACTTTGATTGACATCCCTGTGGAAAAGGATTAGGATTTTAAAATGTTATGAATATTTATGTATAATGAAGTACTCACTAAAATTCATTCTATCGATGAACTTGAAAGACATTTTGACTGGTCGGCCAGTGACCTGCTATAGTAATGAACTTCTTACTTGATGAATACATTTTTTTACAACATTGTGTGGTAATTTTTAGAAGGTGTTAATCCAGAATTAGAAATGAGGCATTCTTATGTGTAATAATTTACAAATACTGTGAAATTAATAATTTTTATATGTGTAATTTTGTGTTGCCAATTTTGAACTACTCTCTATTCCAGAACTAATATTGTGGACCAAAACTGGTTTTGCCAAATGAAACATAGCGAAATCATAATTCTTTAGTTGGTTCGTACTATAATGAAAGACAGAGACAAAAAGAATTTATCGCGTGTGACGCCATCTGTCAATCAAACTCGAGCACGGCTTGTTTACAAGTGTCGTGATGATGACTTGCTGAAATTGTTAATTTTGCACCTTCAAACATGCAAACCATATCAAAAATTAGGTCTTTATAGTAGGAAACTTTCTTTCGCAAAGGCACCATGTCAACAATGCCTAGAAAAGCTGCTTTTTGCCTTGTAAAAGTATGTAATTTTTCGCCATTTGCTGCTATTCCTTTTCTCCGATCAGCACCAGATAGATCGGTCTTCCTTTTACGTGCTATAGTATTAACCTGTGTAAACCAATCAAGGATCGTAATTGACAGTGACATCAGATGCAATAAATTCTTTTCATCTCTGTCTTTAATTATAACAATGGAAGTAAAAACTTTAATTTGGTCATTTGACTTGCACAAAGACTAATTTCAGGTTATGCATTGTACTTTTTGGAAAACACATTTTTGAATCTCTTTTAAAATCAATGATCAAATTTAATATAAGATATTCAACATGCGCAAACTCTTGGCCTATACTTGTGATTTTTGTACTCGTGAATTTGTGTGATTCAAGCTTATTTTAATAAATATTTTGGAGTACATGTACATCTAGTGGGCAATGACCCCCTTGCGAGTTTTTGCTGAAGGCTGAGCCTCTGTCAGTCAACCTTTGGTTCTCCTTGGCTCATTCTTTTCATGAATTTGAGAAAAAATTAGAAACATCAGTGACATATAGGAGCATTCCGAACCCATCAAGGTGATAATTTGAAACGTTCCGTTAAAATACTGCCAAAAACTAACACGTTCCTCTCAATTACACTTTGTGCCTCCCCTACCAGGTGACACTCTGTGCCTCAAAGAAATATTGTCACTAATGACGTCATTGCTTGAAAAGTATTGACACTACATGAAGTTTATGTTAACATAATTAAATAATGCATCATGGATACGTATGGCTATTCCAGTTAAAATCCTCACCACCCCTGTGGAAGATTTTTGGAAATATCTTCCACAGGGGGAGTGTGTTTTTCAAATGTAATTGGTCACAGTTAATCATTTTGAAACCCATACTCCCCCTGTATTATGGCTTTACCTATCTTCCGCAACTGGAGTGAGTATTTTAAATGGAAGTTACCCAATTGTCTCTTCTATTCAAAATTTATACTCCCTCTGTGGAAGACTTCAGCTTAATCATCCACAGGGGTAGTGTGGATTTTAACTGGAATAGCCCATTTTGTACCAAAATCAGTATGTCTATTCAAATTCAGAGCATGAAAATAGACGTAACGCACATAGAGCTTGCTATCAATTGATGAATAACTATCATGACTATATTGCTTATATATTTTCTTCAAGTGTTCTCCTTGAATATCTCCAAATAGAAAATGCGGCTCTTCCAATTGAAAACATTCACCCCTATGGAAGACATGACCTTAATCTTCCACACAGGAGTGTGAATTTCAAATGGGATTACTTGAATGGATGACTACATTTAAAATCTACACCCCCTGTGTGAGAGATTAAGGGCATGTCTTCTACAGGGGGTGTAGGGATTTCAACTGGATTACCCCGTTGCAAGCTTCCGTCTGCTTTCATCGCCGTTTCAGTTTGAGAAAGCAATTTGCTTTAAAAAGTTTGTAACCTGTCTTAGGAAGGCATTGCCATTAATCAATACCTCTCTAGCTTGAAGCTGTTTTTCACGATAAAATGTTGTTAGACTAGGGGCTTGTTTTAGTGTAAGTACTTTGTCAATATTTGCTGTGTAAGAGTCGGTGTGAGAGAGAACGAGGAGTATGATGGTGAGGAGAGAGAGAGAGAGAGGAGACGAGTGAGACATACAGACTAACAGACAGGCACAGAGACAGACAAGACTGGGAACAAAACAGATAAATAGAGAGAGAATTGGAGATAATAAATATGAAGTCAAGAAGGAGAAGGGAATTGGAGAGATAAAGAGAAGGGGTCAATAGAGAAAGCAATGCTATCTCTAGGCCCAGAAAACCACACCCATCACCGAAATTGGCAAAATATTTTTGAAAAATCCCCAATTCGCAAGTGTATAGCGAGCAAATAAAATCAGTTTCTTTTTATGGTTTTTTTTTTGGTCAAAAAAGGTCAACATTTTTGGAAGAAGGTCCACTTTTCATAACATCCCCCTAGAAAAAGATCCACTTTTTCACCATCTGCACCCCCAAAAAATCCTATAAAAATATAAAACATATAACAGAACACAGACAAATAACTAGTATGCATGCCTGGTTATCTGTGTCCTGTTATATATATGTTTTATCTGTGTTCCGTAAAGAAAGCAGGAATGATGTTGGTTTTGTTTGTAGATAGCAGTAAGGATTCTATCTACTGAAGATAGCAATGTGTTGACTTCTGTAGATAATATTGATGATGCGATCAAGCAAAATCAGTCGGAACTCGGAAATATTAAATTATCAGTTTCTTATATAATAATAAACAATATTAACAAAGCTGCATTTTCAGAAAATCCCGTTGAAATTGAACAACCAGTTCCAAAGATGATCAATTAAAGAGTTTCCAAAACAAGAGGAAACAAAAGGAAATATTTCCTTTGTTTGGCTATATCTCAAAATCTATATTTCCGAGTTCCGACTGATTTTGCTTGATCGCATCACATATGTGTGGCAGTAGTAGTATGACTGAAGATAGAAGTAGCTTTAATAAATGATAGTATTGGTGCTGTATACCAGTATCTGTAGATAGCAGTAATGATGCTATCTACTGAAGATAGCAGTAATGTGTTGACTTCTGTAGATATCACAGGTGATGAAGATATGTGTGGCAGTTGTTGTATATGACTGAAGATACAAGTGGCTTTAATAGGTGGTAGTATAATTTGGTGCTGGTGATGTCTCCCTGTATGTAGATATAGTAGTATCACCTGTATGTAGATATAGTTAAAGCCATGATTTTTCCGTGTTATAAAATTTAAATTCCGTGTTACAAATTGGACGATTCCGTGATTTTCCATGTTACATTATAAAGCACTGAAAAGTGAATACAAGCACGTTTTAAAAGTGTAATTTGTCTTATATAATTATATCGCCTTTGGCCCCCATGGACCAGATCATGTCACTTATAAGAGCTGTATCGGCCAGAATCTTGCATCGTAGGCCTAGAATTAATGCTAGAATGGATTGTTTAATGGTTGATTACTGCTAAAGTATCACTTTTCTTTGTTTTCTTTTGCAAATCAATACAAAGGTTAGACATTTTACACAGGTTTTCACTATTTTGTGGCATTTTCAAATTTCCGTGAGCAAACCCCGAATTCCGTGAATTTTTCTGTTTTTCCGTATCACGGAGAAATCATGGCTTTAGATATAGTAGTATCACAACTATCTGTAGATATCAGCAATATTGCTATCTTCTGATGATGGCAGTACTACTGCAGTAATACTGCTATCTTCTGAAGATAATAGCATTAGCAGTGTTTGAAAATAGTAGACAATATCACTATCTTCATCATTAGCAGTATTTGGAAATAGCAGACAATATTACTATCTTCTGAAAAAAGCAGTATTAAATTGCAGTAATATTACTATCTTCTCTCTTAATTCCAAAGACTTATTTTCAAGTCTAAAGGATTTAATTTTTAAATCCAAGGCGGACTGTAATTAGTGACAAAACCTTTGAATTAAAAAATAAGACTATCCGTAGACTTGAAATTTCAAATCCATGAGAGATTACAAATGCAAGTCCATTGGATTTAATATTCAAGTCCTTTAACTTTTTAGCATATCTGGGATTTATTTTAAAATAAATAAAACCTTTATGGGGATTTAAATATCGATAAGACTTCTTATCAAGTAATACGTCTATTCACGGCAGTAATACCAAGTCAGGACTACTTCTTTCATTAAGTTCAAGCAATAGTCTGCAGTGCCAGTGATAATTCCAGTGTTACTGCAGTGACTGATCCTTCATGGACATAAGCTTATAAATCTCTATGTGTAGTGAGAATCCAGGTAAGCTTATACAGCAGAAGCACAGACTCCTACTTCGAAGATTCAAGATAATGTCGGGATAATATTCACATTCGTGCACAACAGTGTAAGCTTTTTACGCAAGTTACAGTCACTGACATTGGCAATTACAGCATCTGGGATGCCATTCTGCAAAAGAAATTCTTCCATATCACTTCATTCATTCATTAGCTCGCCACTGCAAGAAATGGCAAAAGAAAGATGGCGGCTGAGCAGCCCAGAAAAACGTTTCGATTGGATTACGTGCACGCATCATCACGTTGTGATTGGTTTGAATTTTAAAGTCTTTCAAAATATTTATAATAGATTTTCTTTTTCCCGATTCCAAATTTTTTTTCAAATCAAACCCCGCGTAAAATAAATCTTAAAGACTTAAAAATCTACAAGTCTTAGCTAAGATTTAAATTTTATTTCAGATAGTAGTATTTGTAAATTGCAGTAATATTACTATCATCTGAATTAGATAGCAGTATTTGTAAGTAGTAATATTACTATCTTCTGAAGATAGCAGTGTTTGTAAATAGCTAGCAGTAATATTGCTATCTGCAAGCATTAATATTTTTTGAAATCTGGAGAGTCAAGAGACACACCTGATGGTATTGTGACAATCTTTTCAATACGATGGCGCACCTTGTTCTTGTTTTGTTGTGTCAGTAAATAGCTGCCTAGAGGCAAATCACACCAATTGCTTGTTTTACAACAACACTAAAGATTTTGAACTTTTACTACATAGCTTTACATGGCCTTGATCAAATCATTTAAAGTAGATCTAAAGTTGTATGTGGCAGGTTTGTCCATATTTACTTGTCTGATACTGTTGCAGTAGTGCTATCGTATGAAAAATGCAGGAATGGTGCATGGTAAACACTTGAAAAAACTAGATCATATTTGCAGTATGTGCAGGGCATAATTTAGTGTCAGAATTTTGCATAACAAAATTGTGACACAGTTTTATTTGTATAGCAATAATTTATAGCAATGCCAATGACATATGTTTGTGTGATTGCATAGCAATTTGGCTAGATTGTGTAGCAAAATGTGATGCGATGTGATACCGGTTATATTATGCCCTGGTAATGTGCTAAGATAAAAGAAAGATTCAGTTTATAATGTACAAAACATGGTATTGTCATGGTAACTCATCCGGGAAGACAGAAATTAGCATAGATTTGTGATTATTTCTTGAAATAAGGCAAGGAACTTTTAATATCACATAACCACCAACAAGTGTGTGACCATGCATAAACATTTTGATGCAAGGAAAATAGATGAACTGAAAATGTCGCAGTTTTGCTCCAGAGAATCTCAGGTCCCTTGGTGTTTTCTTTGATCAGTGAAAACATCCACTGATATGTGAGTGATCCGAGAAGCAGCAAAACAATCCGACAGCATGTGTAACATGTTATCAAAGTGCAGGAATGGGGACTTTCACCTTTTGCATTCAAGTATATCGTGTAATTTATTGAGCAAATGCAACTTCCTTTCTTTTTGTTTTATTTAAAAGGGCATTTCATGATCCACAGTCTCATCCCCCAACTTTTCTCAAAAAAAGTTGAGATTTTTATATCACTGGAAACCTCTGGCTACATAATGTTCATGTACCAAATATTTCATGCAGATTAATTCGTTTAGCAAAAATGTCGTCAAATTTGAATTTTGTTCTGGTATACCAGAACGAAATTACAACAGTGCCCTATGGAGCAGTGTAATACACATAATCATGCATAACTCGCAAACGCAAAATCGGAATCAACAGAAATTTTGGGAATAAGCTTTTTTCGTGGATATCTGCTAAAAAAAGTCATAAAAAGAGGATGCTTTATAGGATCACAAAATCCTCCTTTAAGATTTTTATCATTTGAACCAGCTACAATTGACTGAAAAGTTCACTTTAATTGGATGTATGGTTCCAGAGGTATGAATATTATTATATTACAAAGAATTTGTATTTATTACATTCACAAAATCATATAGCCAAAGGCCAAATTACATGTGATTTACAATTTTAAAAACATTCAACAGATTTTATAAAAGGCCACATAAAAATATTTTTTTGGTTCTCATCTGGAGAGTTTTCATGAAATTGATTATTGTATTTTTTTTTTTCAATGTAAAATCAGCATTTTTAGCAGTTTCTGGTCTTTTTCAACAGTCCTCAAGGAAAACTTTTTCAAATGTGAGATTCTGAGGGATCTGTCCGATCCCAGAAATTGTGGCGGGAGGGGGCAAGAACAAAGGGCAGTAATTTTAAGTGGTTTTGGGGACAAGTGTGTGCCTATACCATAATTTCATTTTTTTAAAGCAGAAAGAGGAAGAGAAAACCTCAAACCTCAAGTTTCGCACAAAAATTTGCACATTAAAAATCTGTTGTATCTTTAATTGAAACAGAACTAACTCTAAGTAAATAAGTAGTTAACTGTTGATAATGTCAGATGTATGCAAAGCCTGTAGAATTTCAGAGGTTACTACAGAACATTGCAAAATGAATTAATGGTATAAAGCATAGGCTATAAGTTTGTGAAATCTGTTAATTGCATAACCCATGCTGTCACTTCCATCGTTTCATGGTGGACAATGACGGTACCAGGAATTTATTTCCAGAGGCCAGGGGAGGGGGTGGAGGGGCAAAGTAAATACATTTGTGTGTGGGGAGCATAAATCTGAACATGGTCTTTTTTGTTGCCCCAAAATAGTAGGATTTTTGGTGATTTGTTGTTCTGATGAAGGGGGGTGCCCAAGTTTATGGGGAAAATGATCTCTTTTCCCCTCTTCATGTTACATTTTATCTTTGTGCTTTCATAGTCCAGCTACCATTAAGGCACAAATGTATTTTATATTGAGCCCAATGTATATGGAATCACCATAGGTTCTAAAAAGAAATGTAAGGAAACTTAACTTTTTATTTTAGGATCTATCTGCGTGTTTCTACTGAGGGCCAAATTCTGTGCCATGTCGTGCCGTGCCGGGTCATACCGGGTAACAAGCCCAGTAAAAATGATCTGGGTAATCGGTTGCCGTGTCATGCCGGTAGAAACAAGCTGGGTAACGGTGGCCGGATTATGATCGGTATTTTGTGCCCGGAAAATAGCGGGTCAAAAAGCCGTACGCTCAGTATAAACACGCTGTATGAGATCGCACAGTTAAAAAAAGTCATAGCAGTTCAAAATAAGTAAAGCACAACAAGTATTTCGACCACTCAGTGCCAGAAGTGGGTAGGTGCTATAGCTGCCATGTGTAGATTTTTACAATATACTGTGTGTAAATTGTCAAATGTTCACAGGGCAGCTATTGCACTTAGCCACTTCTGGCACTAAGCAGTCAATTTGTCATGGAAATGTGTACTTTCACAGTTCATCCCAGACCATAGCAGAAAATCATGCTATCCCATGATGCATTACAGAGAATTGAGTTTGGCCACACAATATGCCTAGAAATTTGCTTTCCTTTGCTTATAGGGTGGTGTCATTGTTCATAATCATAGTTATTTTAATAGATAGGCCTATATGTCTGACATTTTTATCTCAAACATAGGAAAATTGGGAGAATTGGAGCTTTTAAAAAAAAAAGTTTTACGGGCCCGAATCCTATGCGAAAAAGGCATGGTTGACCTATGGTTAACCATGGTCAACCATGGTTCAACCATGGGTTTTGACCATGGTCAAACCATGGTCAACCATGCTTTTGAAAAATGGCACCACGGCCCAGAGACCATGGTCAACCATGGCTAACCTTTTGACCATGGTCTATCTAAAGTGACCATGGTCAACCATGGTTAAAACTTAGCATGTTTGACCATGGTTGAACCATTGTCAACCATAGTTCAACAACCAGGGTTTTGACCATGGTCAACCATGTTTTTGACCATGGTCAACCATGTTTTGACCATGGTCAACCATGTTTTGACCATGGTCAACCATGTTTTGACCATGGTCAACCATGTTTTTGAAAAATGGCACCACGGCCAGAGACCATGGTCAACCATGGTCTATCTAAAGTGACCATGGTCTATCTAAAGTGACCATGGTCAACCATGGTCAAAAATTTGCATGTTTGACCATGGTTAAGAAACAATAGCAATCAAGGAAGAAACAATAGAAAGAAACAATAGCAATCAAGCTTAAACTTTAAATTAGCACCCGATAGAGGGCAGGGCCTGAAGAATGAGGGAAATTATCAGGGGGGGCCGGCCAAGATTGGCTCAATTTTGACGTTGTCATTGGTTTTACACGTAAACACAAAAATGTCTCAAATTATTCCAAAACTGTAAGCGTATGTTATTAAGCACTATTTTATCAGTCTAAATCCGTTGAGGTTCGCCAGTGAACCTCATTGTAAGTACTGTTTTTTAAATTTTTTTGTATGAATAACGCACGATATGTTACGATATATACTGAAAATTTCCCCTATGTGTATAAATGAGTTTACGTGGTGTAGTGGTTATGGAGCTCGACTCCCACGCAGAGGGTCCCGAGATCGATTCCCATCCCCGGCGATGATTAAAAAATTTTCTTCTTCTTTTTTATTTGAATTTAAAATTATTTATTTTCATATGAAAATGTATATATTGCACTGGGAAATATATTTTGTGCATTTTTTTTCTGTAATGGGGCCACCCGGCCAATAGAGCTAAAAACGGATCTTGACTCCGGGAAAAAATAATTGCGTCCATCGTGCAGGCAGTGTTGCCGTCATATTGTCTGTTTTGTTTACGCTTTTGGCTGTTGCCACATTGAATAATGTAGTCCACCATCGTCTGGAAATTATGGGGTAAATATTTAACGGAATAAACTGCATAATCATATTATTTAGATTTATTCTGTTAAAAATCTTATTTTAACTTATCAAATTACTAGTTTTTATATTCTATGGTGTCAAATATTTATTCACAACGTCGTAAATTAATAACAACAGAGGGCGCTTTTTCTCATTCACTACCCAGAGTCAACCATGGTCAGGTGAGGTGATGACCATGGCTGACAATGCTCAGCCATGCTAAAGCATGGTCGACCATGGTATACTTAAAAGTGACCATGGTCAACCATGGTCAGGTGAGGTGATGACCATGCTCAGCCATGCTAAAGCATGGTTGACCATGGTATACTTGAAGTAACCATGGTCAACCATGGTCAGGTGAGGTGATGACCATGGCTGACCATGCTCACACATGCTAAAGCATGGTTGACCATGGTATACTTGAAGTGACCATGGTCAGGTGAGGTGATGACCATGGCTGACCATGCTCACCCATGCTAAAGCATGATTGACCATGGTATACTTGAAGTGACCATGGTCAACCATGGTCAAGTGAGGTGATGAACATGGCTGACCATGCTCACCCATGATAAAGCATGGTTGACCATGGTATACTTAAAAGTGACCATGGTCAACCATGGTCAAGTGAGGTGAAGACCATGGCTGACCATGCTCGGCCATGCTAAAGCATGGTCGACCATGGTATACCATGGTGACCATGGCAACCATGGTTGACCATGGTCAAGCCACCATGGCTGATCATCGCTGACCATAGTTAACCATGGTCAACCATGTTTTGACCATGGTTGACCATGGTTGACCATGCTAGCACGGTTGACATTTCGCCTAGGATGTGTTTTGAGATCATTTTTTTTAAAATTTTACTCAAAACCTTTAAAAATCAGCCATTTTTTTATTGATCAACTGATTGATTTTTGAAACTAATGGCAAAAAAAAAAAAAAAAGATATTTTAGGGTAATTTTAGCCTCCAGAAAAGTCTGTCCACCCATAAACATCTTATTTTTTTGTTTTTTTTGCCTTAGTAACAACTCTAAAGTGAGGCATGATGGGAAGGCATGATTGGGCTATTCCAGTTGAAATCCATACACCCCCTATAGAAGATATGACCTTCATCTCCCACACAGGGGGTGTAGATTTCAAATGGAATCCCCCATTCAGATAACTCCATTTGATATTCACACTCCCTGTCTGGAAAATTAAGCTCATGTCTTCCATAGGGGTTATGAATTTCAAATGGAAGAGCATATTTTTTTCGGCAGTGTCTCAGGACTAAAGTTAAACCTCTTTCTAGTCTTGTCTTGAATACCAGTCAATACACCTTGCACTCACCAGGATCAGATGAAGCCACATGAAACCTACCTATGCCATTGCCAATCATATTATTGATCAGTTCTGCGCAAAAGAATTGTTAACCTGATCAGATGTGACCTTTTTTTCGCTCTAAATTTAGACTGTGAGAAATGGGAGTGAAATCCCTAGTCATTTGCGACAAAAATCTGGCAGGATTAGTAATGGAGTGAGAGATGGACGTTAGGAAATAGACACCGACTAATGCGTAATGTTAGTAACAATTTTGAGATATTATTTACTGTGGAAACAGTAAAAGTATCAGGAGGTGATGTTGTGAAAATCAAAGTTGATTGTGACAGTATAGTAAAGTGGAAGGTTTTCATGTCAAGTTTTTTTTATTAGTTTTCCTGAAGAGGTGTCAGTTCAAAATATAAGCCTGCTCACAGTGATACATAGGCACGGTTTCGCTGGCCAGCGAAGCCCAACACCCATGGCAAAGTGTCGCCGACCCCGTGCTTGGCATGCGAGGGGTCTCGGGTTCGAATCCCACCTAGAGCAAACAACTTTCCGTCGCCAAAAAGCCCTCAGGCCGTAATGCCCTCAAAATATGTCCTTTACCCAAGGGAGTCACTTGCCATGCCCTCTAATGAAGTTGCTGTTGGTGCCCCAGCCCTGCCCCTTCATTATAAAATCATCTATCTATGTTTGTGTGTGTTTTCTTCACTTTTGAGAAATTGCCTTGGTGCCCTTCTCAAATTTTTAACAGTTGCCATGATGCCCTCTTGAAATATTACAAACTGCCGTGCTGCCTTGCCTTTTCAGTGAAAATCCAAGGCAATTTTCAACTTGCCCTAAAAAGGTTGCCGTGCCCCTTCAGATCCTTAATTCGAGGGCTGATTGTCTGGTATTATCCTTCCTCCAGAGAACGTCTGTTTTTATTGCGCAAAATTAATCTGTTCACCGGTGTGTTCTGGAAAAGGTTTCATTAGTCAGTATAATGTTATCCAGAAAAAGACAGCAATTACTTCAAATTGCGGCAATCTTAGTTCAAGTTTTGCAATAAAGAATGATATTGCAATTTCTTAGAAGTCAATCTCTTGAAGGGTATAAACAAAGGGGGAAGTCAACTTAGCAAACTTAATTCTCGTTTTGACAATGATCCTTAGCGATAATGACACGTTAGGGGCTGTGTATACTCCTGTTGGGAATAGGTATTCCGTATGGGATTTCAGCTTGGATTTTAAACACCTGATTTGAAATAAGAATGTTCCTGTGTTGTGCGCCAAATTTAGATTTGATCAGAAGATAATGTTAAGGAGGGCTTGTAATTATGAAGTTTGTTTTGTTTTGATGCAGATATTTAGCTGCAATTCTGCTGGGAAATTTTACAGTTTTAAAATTTTAAAAATGTTGATCGGCAAAAGTATTGAGCCAATCCTAAAATTGTTTTCTTTATTCAATGTTAAATTAAAAACAAAGTAGAAAATCAAGATTTGAAAAGTTCTCATTTGCACTGTAATTCTTATAATATCAGGTGAAAAGTATGTTATGTGCAATTGAAATAGAGAAAAATAAATTCCCACAACAACTAGAGCTATATTAGCATAACATTATGTGACAACGCTCCCATTCAAACTTGGTGGTGCTCGTAAGTTACAGAAGTTACAGAATCAGTCGTTTAGCATTGTTTTGTAGCAATTTTTTTTTGTTGCAACTTAACAATATTTTGACCCATTTTGTTAGGTTTAAGCTGTCTAAAAGAAATGCTTGCTGCAATTTTTTTTGTCCCAGTTTTTTTAGCCAGAGGCATAACTGCCCTCCCCACCTCCTGGTATGTAATAAGGGTATGGGCATCAATTTTTTTGGGGGGGCAGGGATGTGCCCCTTCCATTTTTTTCAGCCACTTTTTGACAGTTCAGGCTGAGTGTCCCCCCCCCCCAATATTTCAAGACAGATTGACACTAATGACTAGGGGTCACTGACAACCTGAGAAAACATGGTCATTATCACCTTAAATTCCCTGTTGTTGTTTTTATAAACCGTACCTTTCCTTATAAATATGAGATCAATCAGTGGATGGAGGGATCGGCCAATTTCCTGAGTTGTAAGTAATCAAAGATTGAGAACTGATTTTTCCCTGACCCCAGAGATGCCGGGACTTAACTTGCCAACTTAGCTGATTAAAGGAAACTACCGGGTAAAATGGAAACAAATTGTATCCAGTTTGTGTCTCAGGAAACTTGAGTAATATAGCCATCATATCGCTAAGTGTAGGGAACAACTAATAGACTACCCCGTAGTCCACTTGCCCATTGTGCATACTCTGGATATTGTATTTAAGCTTAAAACTCTGATTTAATTAATGTGTGCACAATTGATAGATTTTCACATCTGATCAGTCACCCTACTCCCTCTGTTTCTTAGCTTCCCAAGTGGACTACTGACATTGCCTTGCGGTTAAGATTTTTAACACGGGACTCTATGGAGAGTTAGGCCAATTTCTGGCCTAACTAAAATTGGCCATGATGTAATGCATCTTTAAATGGATCTGCCTTGTGATTGGTCGCCCATACCTCACTATGGTTTAAATCGTCTGGGCCCGCGCCATTACCATTAACTACACAGTACACAGCTATCTGTGGTATTTGCGGCGCTTTTGTGTTGGCGCGAAAGTTAATCTCTCATCAAACATCTAGCGCGGGCCCATGCTTAGTACTTGTGGTTAATGGACTGATAAACAAGTATGCTTGACAGTGTGTTTTTAGAGAGCAAAGTCCAGGGGGTAAAGTTCTGCTTACAATTCAAAGTTCATAGTCGAAATTTCGGGGTCCGCTATCAATAAATTGGTAGATTCCAAAATCAGAATTGTTCAGTATTAAAGTGAGCCGTTATAATTATGCAAGATAATGTTGCATTCAATAACTTTTATTGTCACTAATCGTCTGATATTTTTAACTCTTTACTATTGAATACTTTAATTTTAATAAACATCAGTATAATTTTGAGTTCAACGAAATGGGTTCATCATGACTAATAATAACATATTTTTAATAAAATTCGACTATGGCATAGTCTAAACAACTAAGGGAGCAGGTTTATTTGATGGAACTGACCTTTGTTGACATGTCAGCAAACTTCTGAGGTAAATTTAGGCGCAAAACTCAGCTTTTGCCAGATTTAATTGTTTAAAGATATGAAAAAAATATCTTGAATATCATCATAATCATGAAATCAACATGTTTTCTTGTTTGTTTGTTTTTTGCAGTAGTGTGGCAAGGGGGGAGCTGTCTCTACTATGGGGCATGTTTCCCCTCTTCCCTCTCCCTCCTGTTGGATGCTGGCCGCAGTGTTTAAGTGTTGACAAAATATTTGGCCAAAATGTTTGCAAAAATATTTGTAAATAAAATGTTGACAATATTTTAAAAATGTTATGTTATAGTGTGTTTCATACAAAACCTTTTAAAAAACGTTTTCATGACCTTTATAATAACCCAACATTTAATGTTAAGCCATCTTAATTTAACTGTTTGTCTCAAAGCCCTCACATGCATTAGTAAAATCGCCCACTTTTTGTGTGTTATTCCCCCTAGATTGAGTAAATTTTTGTTTTTTTAAGCTGCTTTTTTCCCCGAATCCACCACACAAAATTGTTATGTTTGACAGATTTCAAAATAGCCTAAATCGTAAATCTCAACAAAATTCGTCATTTTGACCACCTGACCACAGTGAAATCTTTAGAGATGAAAAGGTGGTCTATTCTGGTCAAAAGCTTGTCCCAAAGATTTAAAAAAATAACCTAAAAAAATAAACGCATTCGGCATTAAGTTTTCAACTTGGGCAGGGCTTTGAGACAAACTGTTAAATTAAGATGGCCTTATTAAAATGTTTTTACCAAAAGCAAAACCAAAATATAACCAGTTTAAAATGTTTTGAGATCAAGATATTGAGTATAATAAGTATGATACAAATATGTACATACTCACACAAGTCTAAATTTATTGGGCAAACATAGACAATTTTGGTGGAAATTATCCCATTATTGGGTAAAGTTACATCAATTTTTGGATTACTTTTTTGCCCAATGATATTTGACCCACTGTTTTGTACATTTGACTCAATTTTAAAGTAAATTACTTTTGATTGATCAAGATATTTGATTAACATTATGTAAAATTAGACCAACTCCAAACCACTTTGACAAACAGGATAATATCTGATATCAAAGCGCAAGAGCATTACTCGTTGACTGCCGATAAACGTCCCAATAAATCGGACTTAGTCACCGGTCAGTTCTCATGATAGATATCCATGGCTAACGATGGTTAACTATGAAAACATGTTGGGGACATCAAGAAAATTTTCTAAGTTATTTATTTTGAGCTCTTTCGAGTATCGACGAGTAATGGATATATTCTGTAGATTTAGGTTTTGTCTGTGACTGCTAATGTGAGGCCGTCGTAGGTCGCACGGGGCTCAAACTCGGTGGGTGGGTGTAGCTCTGTCCTGGCAAGAAGAAGTTTATGTTAAGTCATCCGACCCCGGGGCCCCCTCCCAAGGGTCATTTGAGGTCAAATGACTAAAAACTGTCATATGGGCATGAAACTAGGTCGTACGGGACTCAAACTCGGTGGGTGGGTGACGCTCTGTCCTGGCAAGAAGATGTTTATGTTCGTTAAGTCATCCGACCCCGGGCCCCCTCCCAGGGGTCATTTGAGGTCAAATGACTAAAACTGTCATATGGGCATGAAACTAGGTCGTCACGGGACTCAAACTCGGTGGGTGGGTGTAGTTCTGTAATGGCAAGAAGATGTTTATGTTCGTTAAGTCGTCCGACCCCGGGCTCCTTCCCAGGGGTCATTTGAGGTCAAATGACTAAAACTGTCATATGGGCATGAAACTAGGTCCTACGGGCTCAAACTCGGTGGGTGGGTGTAGTTCTGTCCTGGCAAGAAGATGTCTATGTTCGTTAAGTCATCCGACCACGGGTCCCCTCCCAGGGGTCATCTAAGGTCAAATTACTAAAAAGTGTCGTATGGGCATGAAACTTGGTAGGTACAGTCAACATTTAAAGCAGCATTTTTTGAAGGTCATTTTGGGGTCATCCAAGGTCACCACGGGTCATCTGAGGTCAAATTAGTAAAAGCTCATATATGGGCATGAAACTTGGTAGGTACAGTCAACATTTAGAGTTATAAGTTTAGGTCATTTTGGGGTCATCCAATGTCACCCTGGGGTCATCTGAGGTCAAATTAGTAAAAATTGTCATATGGGCATGTCACCATCAGCCTGGTAATCGCGCCCAGACGAGAACCGCCAAATATGGGTAACCGCCTAGTCTATTTTAAAACTGATGCATCAATGACTATGTTCATCATGTCATATAGAGGTCTTGCATGCGACGTATCATCCCGTAAATATGGCGGACTACTCAAATGCATTCAACAAAAGCATGATTGCAATCTACCGTGACAGTTCGTCTCACACACATAATCCTGCACTACGATCAAATAGGTTGATGACAACATTTGATTGAATGGACTGCACTCCGCCATAACTACGGTGAAGGACACCGGTTGAAAACCTTTGTTTGGAGCCAATCAATAATTTCATGCAGGGCCTCTATTGTATCATTCTCACATAGATATAGAAATACTCAACTCGCTCACCATCTATATTTTTACTTCTAGTAGAGCTCCAATCTAAGGGTTAAAGTTATGTTTTAGGTTAGGTTAGGATTTTTTTTTTTTTTTTAGTACAGTGAACCTTATGGTACAAATGCGCGCGAACATTTTAGCATAGGCCTATTGAAACTAAACTGGTGAATGGGCCAAAAGTGGAATAAATTCGCGCAAAGCGCTAAAAATGGCATTCTGTGGCTATAAAATGGCCAAATATGAGGTTAATTTCGACACAAACCAATACACAGGCGTCAATATTGGGGGGTGATTATATTGACCATCCCCCTGGCAAAATATTGTGGCATTTATCCCCCCCCCCGATCTACGCCTATGTAATTTAGAGCCCTGTGACTCCATCGGTCTCCCTCTCCCTCTCTCTCCTTCCCCCCCCCTCCTTCCTTTTTTCTTCCTCCCCTATGCGATACGTAATCTATTTCCTCTTCTTTCTATATCTAACCTCCTTGGGCCTACATATTAGTACTGATATATCATACGCTGGCGAAATTACGTAATTAATCGGATTAATTAACATACTGAGAAATAGGTGAAAACAATTTTGACAAAAGGAGTTGTCCTTGTCAATTTGTAGACATGTACTTTTGATTATTTACATAGCTTCTTCTCCAATCACTGTGTAAAACATCCATCCAAAAATCTGATTGCTATTATTATATGGATGAATGGACATATCACAAAAGGATTGCTTATCTCAATAGGGCATGTACTTAAGCATTTTTTTTAACTGACCGGCGTTATTAGGCGTTTTATCGGAGGTCACCGAGTAATGCCAAGATCAAAATCGATTTTATGTATTGTGTATGTATCATAGGACGCTTCAGATTAATTGTCTCTATGCGCTTGAGAATTCAACAATATAAATAATGGTAGCTCTATTATAATACACATTAATGT
Organism: Amphiura filiformis; assembly: GCF_039555335.1. Taxonomy (NCBI): domain Eukaryota; kingdom Metazoa; phylum Echinodermata; class Ophiuroidea; order Amphilepidida; family Amphiuridae; genus Amphiura; species Amphiura filiformis. The sequence continues at coordinate 42,100,381 of NC_092634.1, forward strand.
TTTAAGCAGATAAAATTCCAAAATATAATACGCTTTTCTGCCTTTGCTTGTCACGTGGTAGGCCTATGTTGAAGTTGCGATTATATTTTTAAATAAGTTTCAGCTGAATAACAAGAAGACAAGTGGCCTAGTGGTCTAAGGCGCTAGGCTCATAGAGTACTAAGCGCTTGCGCCGTGAGTTCGAACCCCGCCTCTGCCAAACTTTAAAAGAAGTAAATTAAAATTTGACGTTTTTTAATTTCATATTTGGGAAATGTGACTGGGAGAATTTATGTATGGTGTGGAGTGGTGTGATAGGGCATGTACTTTAACTGGCCGGCGCGGTCCGGTGACTAAGTCTTTATTGGGCGTTTTATCGGCAGTCAACGAGTAATGGTATAGATGGTTTTGTAAAGTATGCCAACTGTAAAACAGCTGACCATAGATCTCAATTCTCTGCATGCTGGAGGCTTTAATATTAAATGTCCAAGTTTTGAGGTATTTTCTCAAAATATCAAGAGGTATATTAAGAACCACTGAGCTTGTTTGTATTCATTTTAATGCATTTCACACGCTGATTCCAAAAATGGTCATGAAAATGCGCAATTCTGAAATTTTGTAATTAAAAAAAAAGAAACTTGTTGTCTGCAGAGTTAACAAGACAATAAATGCAGGAAGATAAAGAAATAGTTTGGTGTTAGTTTAGTTTTGATGGCATTCAAATTAATCAAAATAGCCCAATTTACCACTTAAAAAAGAGAGACACAAATATCCAACCACTTGAGTCATCTACCTCTAAAAGTGGTTTGAGGTTTGAGAGTCTTACATCCAAGAGAAGAGTTCAATTTAAAGCAATATTGTAAATATTTCCATAAAAAGTAGATTTGTCACCTTTTTAAAAAATTTTTGAGCCAAACAAATGAGGGAAATCAAAGAAAATTGCTATTTATACTTCCAGCGCTGATGTTACCAATACATGTTATGAATATCTTCTATGTTATGTACAACAACATACAGTGTTATGAACATCGTGTAAGCATTTAACTAATATTCGGATCATATGACTTAAACGTCTTATTATAAGACTTTTATTCAAAATTTCAGATTTTGTCACAAATTGATTTTTGCAGCAGGGTAATGAGGGTACATTACAAAAATGTACAAATCAGAATCTTAAAAAAAAAAAAAAAATTGAGGGCGTCCTCCTCAGTAACTGTTACAATATTTTACGGCGGATGAAGAAGTGCCCAAGTGTTCACAGGTTGATCTGCACTAAAGTAAGGCCAGTTAGTTGTCCACCAGTGGTAGCACCACCGGGGGTACAGGGGAAAATTCCCCAGTAAGAACTGTTGCCCCCAGTAAAAACCCAAAATTACGACAATTTCACCTTTTAGCTGTAATTTTGTTTTGATTCCCCCCTGAAATTCACTTTTCCCCTCAATGCCCCCCCCACCGGAAAAAATTCCTAGCGCCACCACTGCTGTCCACGGAAGCAGCAGTATGCATAGTCCGGATCTTACTGGCTTGCTTTATACCCTTGATATCACAATTTATATTCACATGTTCATCCTTCCCTCTTAACTCATAATGTTAGCTTAGTTGTACTTTTAGACCACCAAACCTATAAAGAAGACCTACATTATTGTTGGTGCCAGGTGCTGTGCACCCCCCCTTCGAGCCCCTAATATTTTTTAAACAATTATATTGGGAAATTGTATCAATTCGGCCTTCATTTTTAATTTCTTTTCAAATATTGAGGGGGCACATCCCCCCTCAGACACCCTTCACCTGTGTACTAGTATATGGATAAAGTGTTTTTATAGATATTTGGGTTTAACAACAATTATAGTGTCAAAATGGTTGACAAATTCAGATAATAATGCTCTGTGTAATTTTTCCAAATACTCAGGGGGGCACACCCACTGTCTTCCATCCCAGGATTAACACCCATGATGATGGAGAAGTGATCAAAATTATTTTAACAAAATTTCTGCATACAATTCTGAGTTGCAAATCCCTGAAAGTGATCTCCTTGCTATAGATTGTAGATTGCATTGCATGTTATTCTGAGAAATATTGTAAAAGTCATGAAGGAAGGAAGAACGGAATGGAAGGAAAGAAGTAAGGAAGGGAGGAAGGAAGGAACGGATGAATGGGACAAAAAAACTACAAAAGAAAATAGTTTACTGCAAGCTGTTGGTCAGTTTTTCGTCTGCATGAACTACAGGTTTACTGGCAGGGGTAGCGTTAGCCTCCAAATTTACGGGGTCCAAATTTGTAAATGTAGGGGTCCTATAGAGATCTTTTTCTACACATAAAGTGGAATTTTAAGGGGCCACTGTAGCGTAAATGTTACTACTAGGGAGTCCTGCACCCCTTAAATTTAAACGCTTCCATTGTTTGTTTACTGGTAGGAATTTAAATGTATAGTTTATGCACATATAATTATATCAGTAACATATCAACAGAAAGGAAGTTCAAAGGTGGTTTGTTTCATGCGGCTTATGTGGAAGTAATGCTATTAGTGCACTGAACCGTCAATGAATAAATGATTTCATTATGTTTATGTGAAATTAAATCCCATTTATTGGATAAATTCCAGCAAACAAACACTTCCAGATGTCATCATCTGATAATGAGAGTGAATAATTATATCTACCAATATGTGACACGATCTGGTTCAATCAAACCAAAGTCTGCAATAATGAAATAATTTTTACTCCATATTTTTTGAGCAACTAAAATTTTAATAACATATAAATGTCGGGTTTTATAAAGGTCACCAAAACATTTGGAAAACCTTATATGAAAAAGCACCACCAATTTAAAAAATGTTGTCAAAACAAAATGCTTTGGCCAACGTTTTTGCAAATTATTTGGTCAACATTTTTTTAATGTTTAAACAGTATTTTAGATTATTATTTATATCAGGCTTTTGAGCGATACAATAAAACTGTATATTGTACAATATTTGCAAAATACCCGGATGCAATACAATATTTTTTTTAATATTGTACGCGTATCTCATACGCGTCATGTGTTACCATGGTGACAGCACCAACACGCGTCATGATACAACAGCACAACAATACAGACACCGTAACGGCTCACAGGAGATTTAGTACTGTATAAACAAGTAAAATCACAAACTTAATTCGCGGCAATACTGGATGATGATAACCTTAGGAAATATAATCAACATCTACAAATAAAGCTATATATAATTATTCCAAAATTGTCTTTGGAGAGTAAAGAGCAGAAAACAAGAAGGTCAAAAGGTAAGCTTACATTACAATACACATTGGTTAAACCCGGTGGCTAGGTAAGCTTACATTTTACCGCATAGCAAAAGCCTGGTATAAATAATAATAATAATATTGAATGGCTTATTTTAGTGTGATACAAGAATATATTGCACTCAATAAAAAAATATTGCACTTGTCTTCGACTCGTGCAATATTTTTCTATCTCGTGCAATATATTCTTGTATCACACTCAAAGCCATTCAATATTATATAAATGTTTTGGATAAAGTTCTTACAAATGTGTTCTGAATGTTACTAAAACATGTTATAGGCCTACCCTTTATATAACCCGACATTAACATTTTCTGTAAACGGTTATGTGTTTGCTGGGTAATAATGCAATGGGAAATATTCTGAACATTAAAAAAATAAAACAATCACACGGTATTTCACATATTGGAATTCCATTGAGAAATTTCACATCGAAAGTGGAAGTAAAATACAGAAAAACTTGTTTATGTTGCTCTTTGTAATAATGATCAGTATTGAATTGTTGCCTTGTTTCCATGGATACACAGAGGTACAGGCCTAACTACAATACAGGCACATGTTTCCGGTCTGTTTTTGTGCTGGGTTGCCGTGGCAACCCAGCACTTATTGTTTGATTTCAGTTTTCTGTTGTTTCTATTAGTAATTCATGAAGAAAACGGAAACTTGTAAAAAATATTGCAAAAAAATTATCAAAATGGTTATGACAAACATGAATACTAAAATTGGCCTGTGCAGATATCAGAAATATTGTGTTGATTTTGTATTTTAAGGTAAAATAGGTATATGTTTTAGGAAAATAATATTTCTGAATCTAGACTAGGAAGTTTTGATGGTTCTCTTCACTAGCACACTGAGCTTGGCAGGCTATGGGTTCTATGGGCAGACACACCGGTACCATACATGCTTTGTTGTTGTTCACTATCTGCCATGTATGGCCTGTATCTCTGTTGAGAGCTACCTGCTGAGTAGTGAGCAATGAATACACATGTTCCTTAATCATGTTAATCTCTTCATGTATAGATAGTGGTCTGTCTGTGGTGGTCTGTTATCAGGGCCGTAGCAAGGTTGTAAAATGTGGGGCGGCCATGACAAATGTGGGGCGGCCAAAATACAAATATATCACCAAATTGAAATAAAGATATAAAGAAAAACATAACAAATTTCTCAAAAAGTGGGGCGGCCATGGCATCCCCGGCTGCCCCGCTTGCTACGGCCCTGTCTGTTATCAAATATATGTTGGATAATTTTCAACTATGTAACATGTTTGACCCTGCAACATGCAGCATAGTTATTTGAGGGAAGACCTGTGTTAATAAATAAACAAGATCACTGCTTGGAAATAAGATAGGCCTGTGTACATTTCCTGGTAACAAGATGGTGATCAAAAGCTATTGATGCACACATCACCTTCAAATATTTGGGTCTATTTTTATGATGACAGAAATGTCAAAACTCTAAGAACTAGAAGCATTAGAGCATACGTAATGATTGGATTTTGTTACTACGAATATTATCAATAAACATTCACTTATTGGCTTTAAAGGTGCTATTTTGGGGTTCAGTTTGTGTAGGTCTGATATACTGATACTTAAAAAAATATATATTTCTTGAAAGTTTGCTTGTTACTTTGTATGCTTAAATCCTCAAAAAACAAAAAGAGCTATGAATTAATCTATACTATAAGGTGCAAACGCCGGTTCCAACTCATGCCATCCAAACTTGGTGATAATAATATTTGAGTAGGGGGACAACACGTGAGTGGAGATATTTGAGGTCAAAGGTCATTTAGTGGTCAAATGATGTCATTGTTGATTTAGATAAAGCGATGGGGAAATTGCCCTCCTTTGTAAAAGTAAATATCAATGTCAAACATTACCTAGTGGTAATAATCTGTGTAAAGGGGCATCAAGTGAGTGAAAATGTTTTGAGGTCATAGGTCCTCCAGGGATCATATTTTAAAATTGTTCGTATTGGGCTGTAAGTTAGTGAACGTAAACCTTAGGAGGAGTAACAACATAAAGAGCATAAAAGTATACAAATTGGAATGGAACTGTTGTAAGGAATCCAACTGAATCATCAGTATCTGGGAAAAAGTGCCTGAATTTGAGGTTTGAACCAACCGAATCTTTGCACTTTAAATTATTTTGACTTTTTTTATAAAAAGAAATATAAAGTTACTCAATGTGAACAACCATGTCCCAGCACATCCCTTTTTAAAGGGATTTTTATTCTCATTTACACCATTCAAAACTAAAAACTAACATAGTAAAGATTTAGCATTGTGTGATACCATTGTGTCATACTATAGAAATCAATAAGACAATGTGGGAATTTCCCTCATTGTCTCATTGATTCCTATAGTTTCAGAATTATGTGCTTAAAGTTTTTCACGCAGCTCATTTGTAAGAAACAATACCCTAAACAGGGATTTTATTCCTTGCATCAAATTTCATACCCTAAATTTCATTTCCGCTTATTAGCAATTGCAGTTTTGCTACCCTTTTTCGCAATATTTCATATTTTTGACACCCTAAATGCGTTACGCGCGTATCGTGCCTACCCACGAAAAACTACCCTTTTTACACGTTTTCATTATCGCGGATGGTGTACAGGCCACAATGGGAGTGACCCCCCCCCCCCGGATTGAAGACCTGAACTGCGACCCCCCCACCACCAACTGGAGCAAGCAGAAACAAACAAACTCAAAATACCAGAACAAAATTTGACTACAACTTTCAGGGTAGGCCTACCTACATCTTCCTTTAGGCACAAAATTAACCTCATTTGAGCCATAACATTAAAAGTATATATCAAAAGCTGAAATACATGTACACTTGTCTTTGTTCATAGGCCTATACATAGACAATTTGACAACTGTTTTAGTGTTTGCAATAATTTCTATAAATTAATTACATCCTTATCTAGGAATGGCTTAGTGTGATAGGCATAACCTTGAATTACAATTATCATTATCATGATTATATGCAAGTATCTGTTTGTCTAGCCAATGGGATTACTTTCCTTTGAATATAAAATGTGTCCCAAGGATTAAATATTTGGAAGAAAATTCACATTTGTGACAGATCTGGTTCATGGAAGCCAAAGAATGCATTATTTTTTTGAAAATTGAGTTACTAAACATTAAGCTATACTGAAAAAAACAAAGGTCTAGCATATTTGGTTCTAAACTTCTGAAATTTTGTGATGTCCATTTTTTATGTATTTTATTGTTTTTTACTCCATGTTTTTGGCTTTATCTCCACTACTATTTGCTGCCTTTGGCTTTATGGACCAGATTGTATCACATAATGGTAAATTTTTGAGTGTAACTAAGTCCATGGGAGGATTAAGCTCTTTTTTTTTTCATGCAAACCAATTTTTTCCTCGAAAAAGGTTAATTCTTTGAAGCATATTTGGCATCCCTAGGTGTGGGTCGCAAGGGTATCGACAAAAAGAGCAAAGACTTATCAACCTCTGTATAAAAGCGCAATGATCAACATACAAACATTATAGTAATTGCACTTTCTAGATCTGCTGCTGGCTAGATTTTTAGGTCTCTCTCTTTCTAGTTTCTCTGTCTTTCATTTGCAAGTTTGGAGTGTCATTTAAAGGAGGATTTCGTGATCCTAGCATCCTCTTTTTATGACATTTTTCAGTAGATATCCACGAAAAAAGCTTATTTCCAAAATTTCAGTTGATTCCGATTTTGCGTTTGCGAGTTATGCATGATTATGTGTATTACACTGCTCCATAGACAATGTGTTGTAATTTCGTTCTGGTGCACCAGAACGAAATTCAAATTTGGTGATATTTTTGCTAAACGAATTAATCTGCAAGAAATATTTGGTACATAAACATTATGTAGCCAGAGGTATCCAGTGGTGTAAAAATCTCAACTTTTTTGGGGAAAAGTGGGGGGATGAGGCTGTGGATCACGAAATGCCCCTTTAATGCCTACTTTTCCCCCTAGGTATACCACTGTGTAATATGGTTTTGCTCATTATTTGCATTATCAAGTTCATGATTATTATTTTATTTGCCCACAGTGAGTTTTTATGTGCCTCAAATGCCAAGTAATTAGACTGAACAAAAAAATGAAGTTTGATATTAAAAGGTTCTGGGAATTCCCCCAACAAGGCAAAGGTGACTGAAAGCTGCGCAGTCTGCTGTAACTAAACCACTAGAGAGAAACGCAACAATTACCAATTCTGGCCTTGACTGCCCTCACTCTGATTGGTATGGTCCAACACAGCAATCTCTGCCTCAGCTCAAATACACATCTGTCAGCATGTATAACCTAAAGCAGGGCTACACGCTGATGTAGGAGTGTAAATATATATGACAGATGCTGATAGCATTACTGCATGGCCCATTCAGTACACACTCTGAACTGAACCCAAGCACATGAGTGTGTTGTGTGCATTCAATTGCATTGCTTGTATACAAAAATAACTTGTACCACAAGTTTACCAAAACACACTTGTCTGTGTTGGACTGTCTACACTGGAGTTCAGGTTGAAATAAGGAACTCATTCATCAATCAGTGACCGTGACTTGGTTTAAGGAACTATAACGGAGTACTACCAGGCCTGTTTGGGAATTATTTTATTCAACTTGGTGGATCTGTAGCTGTGTGGGATTGTGATAGCTGCATACACATCATATCTAAGCCATCAGCTGTGCTACTACTATCAGTGGATATTATCTGTTATAAACAATCGGGATAGATTTAGCCAGATATTCTGTGCATATGTTTACATTGTGTGTATGTGACATAGCAAATGCAAATTGATGTGGAGAACCTATTCCCTAAAATAGAAACGAGATTGGATATATTTACTTCTTGTTCAACTGAGGATCTGGATTGATTTTTTTTGTCGATTTGTAATTGTAAACCAGGTGAGTACTAGTAATACATGTGAGTTGAGTTACACAGGCTTGTGAATTGAGTATGTACATGAATTCAAAAATGTATCAACTAGTATAGCAACTTCAAGAAGCAATCAATGCAATTCAGCCAAATATACATTTTTGACCCTTAAGCAATGGCCGCAACACTGAGAACAACACTGGGAATGGCACTACCATGTGTCAAAGCTGTGTTGCTATAGCATTCATCTGGGGCCCTATACTACACCAACTTGAAGACTCCAGTTGAAGTTCAACTGAGCAAACTATGATTCAAAATCCATGAGAAAGCATGGTGAGATTTTATGTTGGGTTGGGTTTGGGGGGCAAAAATATCAAATAAAGTTGACAGCGTGACAGTTTATGGGACAATGATTGGACAGAGACCTGCGCTGGATTTGTTATCACCTATATGTGCGCATGTATTCACATTGATAGTAACTCTAAATACCAAATTCAAATTTAAACTCTTACTGAATCATTCACATTGACTTTATAAATGGACATTGGGACATGTGAAATGTAGGACTGCATATTAAAGATGCAATTTTCATAGATGATCAATCTATTGACAACTTTTGCAACAAACATAGGTTTGCACATTACTAAAATACATTATTAAAATTTACCAAAATTTTAAAAATCCGCCCCCTAGTCCAAAAAGATCCAAATTTTGAAAAAAAGGGCAACTTTTTCAAAATCAGCCCCCCCCCCAAATAAATCCTGGTTACGGGACTGACCCTTGAGGTTAGATGTGATCTCTTTCTAGGGTCTGTGATGTGATGAAAGTATAGAGGTCATAGTGCTAATTGAGAAACCTTATCAAAAATAGGCTAACTGTGTGATGAAAAATTGTGTATCAAAATTTGATGAAAGACTTGAACATTGGCACATGTACAGTAAAATGAGTGATTTTGTCAAAATCTCAAAGACTGTATCCTTCACATAGGGGGAGATATAGCACCATGGATGTAACCGGGGTGTAAGTATGGTGGTAAGAGAATGATGCTTTCTTGATCAATGCCCACAAATACTAGTATATTCTTCTGCCAGAACTTGCCATAAAATAGCATGCCTGGCCCTGGTTCCATCATCATGATCATGGTTGTATTAAAACTGTATAATATAAAATTGAAGCTGTTGCAAATTATAAACCTGTTGAGAGGAATGCCCTGTTAATCCCATCACCTGCAACCATAACTCACCACAGGCACTGATTCAGTCTGGCCATGGTCTGGCTGGACCTCATCCTGTATCTGCAGTGGTGGTGCTGAAGAATCAACAGCATAGACCAGACCAGAGCATACATGTAGACAGCATATCCCTGGTAAAACCAAACTTGGCAAACCAAGAGGAATATCTACATCATTTATTAAATATAGAGTCCCAGCACAGAGCCTGCAATGCATGTTACATTATGTAACATTTATAAAAAGTATAGCCCATTTGGCTTCCTCCAGCATAGACTCTCCAGAAAGTAGTGTCCGCGTGTGATAGACACACAACCAACGGCAGTGTTTCTGTAGGGTGCAGTCACTTCACGCTGTATCGCGCACTACAGATACACCGCCTTTGGTCGTGTGTGTATCATGTGCTACAAAAAGTCAAATGGACTATTATAGTTAAAAATTGTAGGGGAGAGCGGGGAGTGTTCGCCCTATAATTTTCTGACCAGCCTAGCGATGTCAATTTTAAGGTTAGGGATGACCTGATTAGCCCATGTGAAAGCCCTATGTCTTAGCTATATACGGCCACAATCCCAGAACTATAGGCCTTACAATAGCAAAAGGATAGAGCAAACAAAAAAGATTTTCAAAGTGGCGAACTTGCCCCATATTTATAGGGCAGGTTCGCCCACATGGTGGGGTAAGTTCACCCTAATCACAAAAAAGGTTTAAACATTGCATAACAATAACATATTAAATGCAAACATTTTATAGCAAGAGTATACAGGGCATTCATTCTCTTCTGTGGAGTCACTAAATTTGTTGCAGGGGTCGGGTCAGGGTAAAATGTAGGGGTCCAAAGTGAGCTTAAACGTATCATGTTTACAACTTCGGGGAGATTATGGATTAGGTCATAAACGGTGGTATGAGTAATACTGATACCACATAACTTTAAAAAACATGCTTTTCAGTAGTTTTACCTTGTTTAATGGTTTAATTATAAATATTTTGCATAATACGCTGATGGGGCAGGTCCGCCCTCCAATTTGGGGTAAGTCCGCCCGGGGAAGATCCTAGGCGAAATGTCAACCGTGCTAGCATGGTCAACCATGGTCAACCATGGTCAAAACATGGTTGACCATGGTTAACTATGGTCAGCGATGATCAGCCATGGTGGCTTGACCATGGCCAACCATGGTTGCCATGGTCACCATGGTATACCATGGTCGACCATGCTTTAGCATGGCCGAGCATGGTCAGCCATGGTCTTCACCTCACTTGACCATGGTTGACCATGGTCACTTTTAAGTATACCATGGTCAACCATGCTTTATCATGGGTGAGCATGGTCAGCCATGTTCATCACCTCACTTGACCATGGTTGACCATGGTCACTTCAAGTATACCATGGTCAATCATGCTTTAGCATGGGTGAGCATGGTCAGCCATGGTCATCACCTCACCTGACCATGGTCACTTCAAGTATACCATGGTCAACCATGCTTTAGCATGTGTGAGCATGGTCAGCCATGGTCATCACCTCACCTGACCATGGTTGACCATGGTTACTTCAAGTATACCATGGTCAACCATGCTTTAGCATGGCTGAGCATGGTCAGCCATGGTCATCACCTCACCTGACCATGGTTGACCATGGTCACTTTTAAGTATACCATGGTCGACCATGCTTTAGCATGGCTGAGCATTGTCAGCCATGGTCATCACCTCACCTGACCATGGTTGACTCTGGGTAGTGAATGAGAAAAAGCACCCTCTGTTGTTATTAATCGTATTTAATGCGTATTTACAACGTTGTGAATAAATATTTGACACCATAGAATATAAAAACTAGTAATTTGATAAGTTAAAATAAGATTTTTAACAGAATAAATCTAAATAATATGATTATGCAGTTTATTCTGTTAAATATTTACCCCATAATTTCCCTTTCTTCCTTGATTGCTATTGTTTCTTAACCATGGTCAAACATGCAAATTTTTGACCATGGTTGACCATGGTCTCTGGCCGTGGTGCCATTTTTCAAAAACATGGTTGACCATGGTCAACAACATGGTTGACCATGGTCAAAACCCTGGTTGTTGAACTATGGTTGACAATGGTTCAACCATGGTCAAACATGCTAAGTTTTAACCATGGTTGACCATGGTCACTTTAGATAGACCATGGTCAAAAGGTTAACCATGGTTGACCATGGTCTCTGGCCGTGGTGCCATTTTTCAAAGCATGGTTGACCATGGTTTGACCATGGTCAAAACCCATGGTTGAACCATGGTTGACCATGGTTAACCATAGTTCAACCATGCCTTTTTCGCATAGGATATAGGGCAAACATGCCCCATCCTCAAAAGGGCGAACGTGCCCCTTGTGCACATTTTTGTATTTTCTTCAGGGTATGCAAAATACCAATCGAATAAGGAGTTTATAACTGCATTAAATCTTTGACAAATCCCAAATGTTCCCAATACAGATTTCCATTAAAACCATCTGTATTATGTATCAATGATAATAAAACATTATTAATGCAACAAAAAATTACGTTTTGGTGTAATTTGTTTGTTTAGGCTGCAGTTAGATGAACACGTCCCTATATGTCGCGTAGCTAATATGAGACGTTTATAATGACCTATCTGCGTGTTTCTACTGAGGGCCAAATTCCGTGCCATGCCGTGCCGTGCCGGGTCATGGCGGGTAACAAGCCCAGTAGAAACGATCTGGGTAATCGGTTGCCGTGTCATGCCGGATCATGTGCTCGCCTTTCGTGATCCACCTCTTGAGGTGGATCATGCCGGGTCAAAGCGTGTAACCCGCTCAGTAGAAACGAGCCGTGTGATAGGTTGCCGGGTCGAGGTCATCCGTGTTGCAAAAATAACGCGATTTATATTCTATTTGTATTTTAGTAGGGGCATATAGGCCTATAATGTAGTAAGTTCATTCTTTCTGATATTATATACACTGGCCACATGTGTGACTCGCATGAACTTGATGAAGTAAAGTGGATATGACTTTACATAGTATAGGCCTACTTCTTTATAGTTAATGAGTTGGTTATATTTTGGCTGTAAATTAATTATCATAATTTAAATTTAGGATACAACCGTCATGCCTTGCGCTCGTTGAAATCTGTTTTCCGTATTCGGTTTACAAGAAAAAATGCCGTGCATCGTATGCGAGACACGGCTTTCTGGTCTCAGTAGAAACAAGCTGGGTAACGGTGGCGAATTATGATCGGTATTTTGTGCCCGGAAAATAGCGGGTCAAAAAGCCGTACGCTCAGTATAAACATGTTGTATGTCACCTAATTTTGCCATCACCAAATTCCCAGATAGCCGTTGTGCTGAGAAACAAGGGGTGGGCGAACCTGCCCCTAGGGCGAACACTCCCCGCTCTCCCCTACCATTTATATGAATATAGGAATACATCTTGGAATACACCATACCGGAACACCATGAATCCCTGGGATGTAATAAATCATAGATTTTGAACATGCCAAAATATGTATTGTAATTAACAAATTATATTAACTAATCAACTCCCCAAATATGCAAGGTACATTAATTAGCACTTTATCTTGTTAACAGCTATAGTGTCAACTTGAATTAATTTCCCAAATACACACATTTTGAAGAGCTTGTTCACATCACTTGTTCTATAAAATGGCTCTAAAGCGGGCTCTATAAAGTATAAAGACATCAGAAATTGAACATTTTTAGATCCCAGACGAAGTCTCTGCACATAGTGCAGCTGCTTTTATTGAGAATTTCCCCAATGAATGAAACCAAATATATGAACCAAATAAATTATATATTAAATTGTATGCAAATTCAGAAGGTACCATCACCATATTACATGTTCTTCAGACAATATTTAAACATGAAACCATGCACGTATGTAGCTCTTTATTATATGATAAGTATCATTGATAGAATTTTATGGAATATAAAATTTTATTATAGAGAAGTTAAAATGGTAATCAGGAATACTCGCCATCTTGTCTATCCAATGTAAAAACCACAGTCTAATCTATTCACCGTAAAAAACGCTTGTAAAGGTGGATGGTGAGATTTGTTAATTTTTGTATTGAGGGCCTGACCATTAAAAAAAACATTTTCAAATTTTATATTGCTCCAGCAGTTTAATTTTGATGATATGACTTGAGAAACAAAATATGCTTGGGCCTATAACGATGACCCCATAGGATAGTACATATTTAGTAGGCCTATGCATACTTCCATTGGAGGTTACCATATTTTATTATTTACCACATTTTGTTGTTTATTGTTCACACCATTAAACTAGAACTAGCCCCGTTCTCAAACCGTGACGCCTCTCGAACAGCGAGCGGAGCTACTTGGAAAATTATCATACAGGTATCAGAGTATAGCTCAGAAGCCAGTGCTACATTAAACAAAACACATCTTGGGTATGAGAAAAATATGAGCTTTTTTCTGATATTCAAATCTCAGATTTTGATGAGGAAAATATAGGGGATAAGGCTGTCAATCAGTCATACACCCTTAATGTACTACGCTGTCAATCAGGTCATGCACCTTTAATGTACTAGGCTGTCAATCAGTTCATCATGCACCTTTAATGTACTGATGATAATATCAATCATTGATCATCATAATGAAACTGTATATATGTATAGTGTGTAACTCATGAAAGACGATCTCTCATCGTATAATCTTAAGGCTGGTTCAAAGTGAATATTCGAAGGCGAATATTCGGCTTCGAATACGTTTTGGGCGTCAAAATATATGCGGCTTCGAATATAAAACTATGAACCGGAGAAAGATATATTTCTACAATTCATAGCGTTGCCGACTGTTAACAACAAGTATTGCCCGTTGACCAAGGTAAGCAAAATTTAGAGAATTTCTTTAACGAAGTTAATAAAATCATAATAGGTAAACTCCATTGAACCATTGTCATGATTTAATGTCTGTATAATGGGTCTAAATAGGAGCAGTGGCGTAACCAGTGGGGGCCGGTGTGCAAGCTGCCCCCCGGACACAAATAAAAACCTGGAAGAAGAGTCAAAAATTGGGAAGGGGAAAGAGAGAAAAGAGGGAAGAAAAAGAGGGAAGAGAAAGGGAAAGAAGAGAAAAAATGGGAAGGGAGAAGAGAAAAAAGGAAAAAAGAGGGAAGAGAAAGGGAAAGAAGAAAAGAAAAAGAGGGAAGAAAAGGGGAAGGGAGAAGAGAAAAGGGAAGGGACTCAAGGAGAAGAGAAAAGGGAAAGAAAGAGAAGAAGATCTATAGGCCTACTACTTTCATTGTGAAATGTGTACTCTGAAACACTGATATTTTCTAATATGCCAAAAACCAGGAGCTTCATGGCGCTCAGCCCCCTTGACCCCCGCCTGGGCTTTGCCCCTGGACCCCACCGACTCCACCCGTTTAACGCTTCGTGGCAAGCGAGCGTTCTCTCGAATATAAATACTAAAACTTTTGATCAGAAATTGGGAAATTTTTCAATCTTGCCCCCCGAAGGTCAGGTCTGGTTACGCCCTGACCTGAATAGGAGTCAAAAAGATTTGCTTTTCGGGGCATTTACGACCTGCCTGTAACTAGACCCTCCCTCGGGTCCGTGGAGAACGACTGGTAATGTAGATTACATAGCATTAAAAATCAACCCAGCGCTCAATGGACTTTCGCGTTCACTTATAATACTGAGTATATTTCTATATTGCTGCATGGTTGACTGTGGTGGGTGTAATTAGTGGCGTCGATTTGTGGATGAAGAGGAATGGGTTTTGGCATTGAAGAAAATAAGGGGGGGAGTTGGCATTTTTTTTCATAGGGCATTACGTAATTATTTATTGTTACATTATCCAGAGATGGAACCGAACCGAGACTGGGGGCCAGTCTAGCCTGTAACAGGCGCGGAGGTTGACCCATACCTTCTTGTAGGTTTCCACTGTAAAGCAAATCAAGAAATGAATGAGTAATAGATAAATAAATAAATAAAACAAATAAATAAATAAATAAAAAATAAGTCAATAAATAAGTCAATAAATAAATAAATAAATAAATAAATAAATAAATAAATAAAAATTTAAAAAATAATAAAAAAAAAAAAAATAATAATAATAATAATAATAATAATAATAATAAATAAATAAATAAATAAATAAATAAATAAATAAATAAATAAATAAATAAATAGATATATAAATAAATAAATATATAAATAAATATCATAAGATATGATTGAAGCGACGACAAATATGACAGCCCTCACAAGTGTTATATATGAGACCACCCACGGTGACCCACCAAATATATATCTGTCGAGTTCAACAAAATTCAACTCCCACAAATATATTTCCGATGAATACTTTTTTCATTGGCTGATATCGGTTGAGATCGGTATCATCAAAGTAGTATTGCTCTCATTTCATGATTCATTGAGCAATCAATTTTGGCATTTGACCGAAATACGCGTCAAAAAGATAAAAAGTCTCATTCGAACTTGTGTAGGCCTACATTGCTAGGGCCTAAGTGTGTTTTAATGCCTGATTCACAAATTATAGAAATAAACAAGAATTTATTTTAAAAGAACACGTAATGATAGGGTGACACTCGTGGTTTTGGTTGTTCTGCATAGTTTATGAAGAGATTCATTGCAAAGCGCTATATATCCATTCCTAAATATTACTTATTTTGCCCTCTTACTTATTAATTATGAATTATGAATTTGACTGATAACAACGCATTACATCTTTATTCGGCCCAAAATAACAAAAATGGGTGAACTTCCATGGCAAACGCATTTTATATCAATAACTAATGATTTACCACCCCGGACCCTCACACGTCCTCTGCCAGGGGCAGATGCATATGGGGACCTAGAACTGGGGCCAAACATTATTTAGGCCTATGTAAAACCGGGGTGGAGGCATAAATCTGAATTTGGAGTTAGACTTTTTTTCTGCATCAGTCGATTTAAATAGAGCTACGTTAATATGGAAACATTCACTTGTACATTTAGGTTATGTTTGTAAGCCTAAATATCATATTATTTGCATAAAACATTACTAAATAATCATATAAAAATGGGTACTCTTGTACCGCACTAATAAGGGGGCACACCACTAAATCAAAGCGCCATTTGTGTAACCCTAATGAGTTCCGGTAAAATACAGAAACTATTTGAGGCATTTTGGGCTGGTCTTTAGACTTATTAATCAAAAAGAGTGGCGAATTATAGCTTAAATAAAAGTGGAAAGCCTATACATAAATTTGAGTCACCAAAAAAGTAGTCTTTTTATAATTATTATATAAATTAAAAAATGGCAGAATCGGGTTTGCAGTCTTGAGAGCATGTCAAAAACAGTGAGGGCGCTGTTCGCGGCCTCGTAGCGGGAAAACGAGGTGGAAGGACCCGTATACATTGAAACATATGTTAAACTTTCATCGATTTACAATCGACTGGTCATCATAAAACATTTTTAAACGAGCCCAAAATGAGCAAAGAAAATCGGTGTTTTTACCCGTATTTCAATGGGAAGATTATTTAGTGGTGTGCGCCTAAAGCATTTTCCTTCTGATATCAAATAATTTTGATTTTTGAAATTGCAATGAAATACACATTTTATGGCAAATGATTAAAATTGATATTTTGATATTTAACAGTACTCAAATGAAACTTAATAAATCTGATGATTTATACTTATAGTGTATGTAGGTGGGATGAAAAGCCGACAATCAATTGACAATTTTGACCTTTTCAGTATTGAAGATATGGATTTTTTCCCCAAAACACCAAAAACAATTAGGTCTTTTGGGAAAAAATCCATATCTTCAATATGAAAGGGCAAAATTTTAAATTGATCGCGGCTTTTCCTCCCAGCTACATACACTTTAAGAAAATATCATTAGATTTATAATATTCACTTCGAGGACTGTTATATATCAATATGTGAAAATATCACATTCTAATAATTTGTCATAAAATTTGTATTATATCGTGAATTTCAAAAATGAAAATTATTTGATATCAGAAAGACATTCTTCGTATTCATAATGTAATTGATATGTCTGATGTGCTCTCATGTCCCACAAAAATACTGTCGAAACGCTCAAAACGCTCATTCCAGATCCTTTAATTTTCATTGGGGATTTTGAAATCATCGTTCATCGAATCGATATTCAGGTGACCTCGAGCCTTTCATATAAATCAATAGTATCTCGCTATCAGTTGCGCGATATTTAATCCGATTCAACTCATATTTTATTCGTTGCCGTATATATTTTGACGTCACAAAAAGTATTCGAAGCCGAATATTCGTCTTCGAATATGCACTATGAACCGACCCTTATGTAAAATATCAACAAAATCTCAATACCAAGATAATATTATGCAACAAGCAGAAAACATGCATTGAACAAACAATGAAAATGCAACATCATGATTATATTTATGTACGACATTACCCATCCCATAAACACATCTTATATAGGCCTAGAAGCTTCTAGAAGTACTGCAAAATAAATCTTAAGTATTTGCAATTTCCTTTATATGCCTCTTTATTGCGTATAATTATCATCTTTTTCTCTTTACCAGAGCCTCTTCGTTATATAACTAAGGCCTGTTCACACCATACCTTTGAATCTGATGTGTATCTGTTCTCCCTATCATTTATGTATGAATGTATGGTACACAATAAGGTATCTAACCTAATGTGTTATGCATACATTTGGTTTGGATGTGTATGTTTTCTCTGTGGGTCATATCAGTTCATTTCAAGCTCTCACTTACATATTCTAGTATTTATGTCTCAGCGCAAGATACAAATACGATAGTCACAAGTATTAATTATTAAATGCCATTTCAAGTATGTTAACCAATATCTGGTTTGAGAGTTTGAGAGTTTTCCTAACTTCAATTTAAAAAAAAAAATAAACTCATGAATTTCTAACGAGGCAGCATCGAGAATTGAACACAGGACCTTCAGAGGTGGATTAAAGGGGGGGCACCCGATGTGTGCCCCTATTTTGTGCAGAGCAGCACTGCACCCCCTAATTATTATACAGATATAGATTAGGCCTACACGTTCTGCACCAATCTTAATTCATCCGATCTTACTGCATTGTGTTGATTACTCTCATTTTTAAGTACGCACTACTCCATGGCAGACAAGGCAATTTTATTATTCATATATAAAACACTTGAATTTCTCCTATCTCATGCAGGAAATATCATGTGCAAAGTACCAACGGTGATAATTCAATAATTCTCACATACTCACAGCTGTCAGACATCCCCAATAGTATTCTACCTTTTATAACATGGCATATTGATTTGAAACAAATTGGGTTTAGTTGTGTTAAAAAAGCAATTTGATTCTGAAAATTGTCCAAATATGTCACAAATCTTAGCTGAACAATATCTTTAGCATCAGCCATCAGGGCATATAGCTTTTAACACCCTGGCCCAGAGTATGGCACAAAGAAACGTGTAGACCCATCCAACAACCTTGTTCCTCTTCAGAATCATCTCCCCTTCCTTCTCTTCTTCCATCCCCATCCCCATCCGTAAGTTTCTCCTCCACTCCGAGCCTCTTGTTTTCGCTTTTGTAACATATTTTGAAGTAGCCTCCATGGGAAATGAAAAGTGATTATGCTCTATGTAGAATCAAGCCAGAAACCTCAGTTTACAAGGATGTTTGTCAGGATTTATATAAATTTGGATTGGGAGTAGAACTAGCCCGCTTTGCAAACTGTGACACCCTTCGAACTGCGAGCAAAGTGAACCCCGTTCGGCAAACTGTGACACCCCTTGAATGGTAAGCGAAGCAAGGTATCAGAGTCCAGCATAGAGCTGCTAATTGGGAGATGATAGCCACACTGTAGGGTTTTAGAACAGCTTTGGTGTGTGTGTGGGGGGGGGGGGCTGTAGAACCCTGTGTCACCCTTCCAGTTGAAAACAAAATGGTTGATGAGTATCCTTGAAATATCCCCCCCCCCCCCTTAAAAAAATTACGAGATATATATCCAGGTGCGCTGATTAAAACATGATTCAAGATCTCTCTTTCTCAAGAGTATATGTGCATTTTTTTTGCGGTTACTGTATTGAGCGACCAAAATAATGTTCCTCAAAACTTTCCATGTTCATAGTAGATTTCAGATGTGATTAATATTGCATACCAGATTCGTAATATCATCACAACTTCATTGTATTTAATTTTCATAATGATAGAATCTCAGATCAGATATTGCTAAAAATTGGTTTTGTGGCATAAAGAGTTCTGTTGTATTCAACAGCATTAATCATGGTGTGGGGAAGGGTAGTTGGGGCTTGGGCTTAGCCAGCCCCCAATCCACCTTTTTTTAAGCCCCCAGTCAACAAAATTAAAAATGAAAATTGCACTTTTCTATTTTAAGTGAAAATGGAGGCACATTTTCAGATTGTTGCACCCCCCGAAATTGCCTTCCCCCCCCCCCCCCAATTTTCCCCCTTCCCCCAATTTCCCCCCTCCCCAATACCCCCACTAAACATTTACCGTAACACCCAGTCAATTTGCAATTATGTAGCTTTCAGAATATTGTGAGCTTCAAAGAATAGATCAGAATCATGACAATTAATTTTTTTCAACCGACTAGTGACTCAGTTTTCTTGATCACGTTATTCACGTAACATACGTAATTTATTTTCAGATATACATGTACACTGTTAAAATAAAATTAAACAAGTTGTTTAAAATTTTAAACAACCACAAGTTACCAGGTGAATCGCTCAATAGTTGTTTAAAATTAAACAACTCAAAATTGTTTAATTATTAAACAGTTTGTTGTTTAAAATGTTGACCAAGATTTAAACAACTGTTGTTTAGTGGTATAATTAAACAACTTAGTTGTGTAAGCCTAGATTAAACAACAGTGTTTAAATTGTAAACGGTTGTTTAAAGAAGGTTGTTTAAAAATATGTTTTTATTCAGTGAATGTTGTTTACGTTTTATCAAACATTTTACTTGTATGTGTACACGCTTTTACATTGAAATCGTTAAGCTATTCTATGTATACATGCTGCTGCTAAAACTGAATGTGATTTTGTGATCTGTGTGGTAAAAAACTGAGCATAATATTGCTGATGTTAACTATAAGCTTACCTGTACAAGCATACTGTATCTTACAACACAGTAAGCTTACAGGCATAGTATCAATTTTTTAACCACATGTGGATCACAAAATTGCTTCCAGTTTGTGCACAGCAAACATTTACATAAATAGAGAGCGATACAGGCCTAAAACTTGTACACTTGCTGTATAAAGTTCAATAAAATTCCTTCGCTTCTCTCCACACATGCATGCTTGTCAAAACGGCCATCTTGGATTATGCAAATAATATTAAACAACTCGATGTTTAAAATGCCGATTTGGCGGTAAATTAGCATTTTTAAACAACTCTGTTTAAATTGATTATTTTGCCTTTTCATTTGTTGTTGTTTAAAACAATCAAGCTCCAATTTTTTGATTTTGAACAACTCTGTTCACTTTTCTGAACAACATTCTTTTAAACAGCAAAATTTTAAACAGTGTTCTAACGGTGTATATATTTGACTGTGACGCATATGGCATCTGTGTTGGGAAATGTATTGCCATGATTACTCTTAACATGTCTCACCGAGACACAATTTGTCCTAAATAGAGAAGACATACAGTCTCCTTCTTATCTCACTCAAATTGTAGAACTGGTTGATCAATGATTGTCTCGTTGATTAAGTCTGAAGGATGAAAAGAAGTCATCATTGATGAATGTAGTGATGCTGGATGTGAGTCACAGGAAAGTGCATCCTCATCGTTTGTAATTGTTAGTCGGTAATTAGTGCTGGTCTTTGATGTGGTTTTACTGGCCGTTCATATTTTTAAATTACACAGGCCTTAAGACGGGATTATAATTTCAGTTATTTGTTGCTTTGTTACATTGTCAATTTTGATGTGCACTTTTTTTTGCAATCATTCAACAGTGAATGTAAAATTTATCAAAGCTGTACTGGCACAGACACCAGTGAAAAACAAATCTTTATACTTTGGTGATTCTTTTTGGTCCAAACACCACTTGAATAAAAATCTGTATCATCTGCATACTCAATACTCGTTAATATACACGCAGGTAATATTTTCCATATTACCTGCATGATCCTAACATGTGCCCGTATGCGTAACATAACTTGTGCGATGTCGTAAGACTCGTGCAGACGGGCACACTTCATGCGCGACATAGCTGCACTGTTATAAAGCAAGGAAGAAATTGGCCTACTTTTCAGTGAGATTATCAAACTAATTTCCTTCAACAAAGTTTAAGAAAAAGTTGTAAGATAAAACAATAGAATTCATGTTCACTAAAGGATAAAATTGTTACCTACCCTCAGGCCTATTTATTCTCACGCAATACAGATAAAATATAGATGGTGTGGTGCCATATTCCATTCAGCCTTCGGCTCCATGGAAGCTCATGGAATATGGCACCAGACCGTAGAATGCGTAAATATTTTGCTTGTATTTCGTGAACAAACAGTGGGTAACTATCGGCATGTAACTGGAGACAGATTTTGTTTTTTGTTATTCCTCATGATTAATAATGTAAACAATGTGTATTCCTTTCCTTCGTTAATTTTCATGTGTCATCAATTGCTAATTGGGTCCAGATTCCTTTTGTTTTGAAACTTTCGGAATCCAACTACAACTCCAGTTTAACCAATTTGTGACAGTTTGAATGATGACAGCATTCAAGAAAGAAAAGTAACCAATCTGTGTAATATTTGTAAAGACATTAATACCAAATTTGACAGTATTTGAAGGCCAGAGTTTTGTTTGATTACTATGAATAATGATGTGAACTATCAGCACTTGACTTCATTAATTTGTCGCCAATATAAACATTTATTTCCTCGCAATTTAAGTGGGGTGTGTACTGGAATTACATTTTGAACAATAATAATAATTTAAAAAAAATTAAACCAAGAAAACAAACAGAAAACTGGATCAATGATAAGCATATTGTAGAAAAGGGTGAATCTTAGATATTAGGAGTTAATATCATGGTTATGTCTTTATGAAGGGGAGCAGGCCCTTAGCTGATGCAGTAAGGGTCGGTTCATAGTGAATATTCGAAGGCGAATATTCGTTGTCGAATACTTTTTGTGACGTCAAAATATATACGGTAACGAATAAAATATGATGACACGCCGAGTTGAGTCGCATTAAATATCGCGCAACTGATAGCGAGATACTATTGATT
This sequence comes from Amphiura filiformis, assembly GCF_039555335.1. Classification (NCBI taxonomy): domain Eukaryota; kingdom Metazoa; phylum Echinodermata; class Ophiuroidea; order Amphilepidida; family Amphiuridae; genus Amphiura; species Amphiura filiformis. The sequence goes on from NC_092634.1 coordinate 42,122,994, forward strand.
TATATGAAAGGCTCGAGTTCACCTGAATATCGTTCGATGAACGATGATTTCAAAAATCCCCAATGAAAATTAACCTGCACAGTTGTGCAAATAGTTCCAAAATGGCTGATAACGAACTGAAAGAAAACGTTATTATAGCGGTACAAGCGTACCCATTTTATATGACATAAAAGTAAAGGACTATATAAAGACGTCCAGAAAAAGGAAAATGCCTGACAGGCAATAGCATTCCAATGCTGTAGTGATGGTAAGTTATGTTTTATGCAAATAATATGATATTTAGGCTTACAAACATAACCTACAAATGTACAAGTGAACGGTTCATTGTTTGCTAAATCCAAGCGAGATAACCCGAACATCCATGCAAGAGAAATTTCTACTGCAGCTGATGAAAAATCCTAGAGTGCGTTTGGAGTTTTTTTTCTGCACTTTACCAGTAGGCCTAATAAATTCATAAAAAAATAAAAATAAAATAAACATTTAGAGCGAATGTTTTACTCACTGCTCATCTGATCCACTTTCCCAGGAAATATCGATACTCCTTTTTTTCCTGACTTTCCAGACATAATTATGAATAAACATCAAAATTAATGTTTACAAAACAATCAAATATATATATACATTCGTTTGCATTTTGTACATTAATATTAATAATGTACAAACATTAAAAAGGGGGCCTAAGAGTATGTCTATTTTTAATCATATATTAATTCCGCCATGCCCAAACATATTTTATATATATGAAATCGTGTAAAAACTGACCCCTTGTAAATCTATGGAACCCCAAATTCCAATCAAAAATAAAACAACTTTGTTATCAAATACACTAGGCCTATACATTGTATTACAGGAATTTAATAGATGGTGCATTTTAATAAATAAATAGATTAACACGGGTAATGGACGAGAAATATTTGGCAATACCGGATTGACCACATAGGCAGTGAATAAAGAAATTAATAAAATAAAAATAAATTAAATGAGAAAATGAAAACAAGGACATTTGGTGAAGTATTGTTTTAGAATGCGAAGGAGTCCTAAATGTTATCCTGGCCCAGGACACTGATTAATGTAAATTCGACCCACAGTTATTGTATCTACTTTTGCCAGCATTCAACCTGTTCAAGGTAATTTATGCCTATTTTAAATAAAATTCAAATCTGACGTATCAACGTTGTATCGTGCACAAATTATGATCCGAGACTATTTCATTTGCCACGGTTGTATGGATTTCAAAAGATCGGTCCTATAATAGATATCGATTAGAGAATTACAGCAAGAGACTTTGAGGATGCCGTAATCCTCTTGACCATCAACCAATCAGATAGACATATTTCAGAAATATATTCGTAGAGTTGAAACTTGTTCAACTCTTGAAATATATATTTCAAGTAATCTCGTTCACATTTAGCAGCAGTTTGGCTTGCAATAAAGTCACGAAGGGCGGTAATGCTAATATACGATTTCAGTCAAATATTGGTGCAAATATACGATTTCGGTCAACTATTTGGCTATTCTTTGCCCAAAATTATGAAATGTATATCAGTAACAACTCTTATATTTTAACGAAATAATGAGGTAAAATAAAAGAAAACCCACTTACAATTTTGGACTTGACGCTTAACTGTGGTGTTCTAGGGGAATTAAAATATCACAATGTTTAATTCAAAATCGTTGTCCTACAAGCACATGTTAAATGGCTCGATTCACATTAGGTATAAGTTGGGACATTGTCAGATTGTGTGAATATTTTAAATACAAACAATAAGGTTGAAAAAGAAAAAGCCATTTAAAAATGAATTTAAAAGATCGTCTATTTGTAGCTTTATGACACTGAATAGACCAAATATCTGCCTCTGACGAAAATAATGTTTTCCATGCTGATTTGTTTTTGTAACGAGTATGTCATTTCAAAAAGAAAGAAAAAAGGCGGATATTACTTTTTAAAAACTCAACGCATTACTATTTATAGGCCTATAATTATAATTATAATGTTATACTTGATTAGATAACAATTACCCAGGTGTTTGATAATTACAGAAAATAAAATATGCAAAATTGCTTCTCAAAGCAAATTAAATTACCTGGAATATGATTGCATGGTGTTAAAGTATGCAGTTTAAAGTGAATTGTAAACAGAATGTGAAAAAGAAATGGCCCTCTTGCATTATATGACCACTGGGGTCACTTATATTCAATTTGCTCCTCCTGATCATCATCAACCCCGCAAATTATGCAAATGTTAATAATGTTTACAACATTTATTATGCCTACTGTATTGGTCTCATCACAAGCTTTAGTTTGACACCAAATTTAACTACATAGGCTGTAGGCCTCCCCGGGGTAGGCCTATATTATGAACCCCAAAATGTTACACTTAAAACGCATGGTCACTTATTGACTTATTTATTTATTTATTAACTTATTAGTAATTTATTCATTTTTATTTTACAGACATTAAATCATGACAGTAGTTCAATATTGAGTTTACCTATTATTGTATTGACTACGTTAAAGAAATTCTCTAATTTTTGCTTACCTAGGTCAACGGGCAATACTTGTTAACAGTCGGGCAACGCTGTGAATTGTAGAAATATATCTTTCTCCGGTTCATAGTTTTATATTCGAAGTCAAGCATATATTTTGATTTACCAAAAAGTATTCGAAGTTTAATATTAAGCCCTCGAATATACACTTTGAACCAGCCTTAAGACGACTCCCCAGTACAAAGATTTTGGTGTTTTGTGACTATAACATATGGCGCAAGCGCGTAAGAAAATGTTTTATTCGCGTTTAAGCAGTGCGTATTTAGTGAATAAAACAAATAGAAAACTGTATCGATGATAAGCATATTGTGGAAGTGGTTCAATCTTGAGATATGCCAATATATATGTCAATATAGGAGTTACTTCCAATATGTCATATTGCTTTTTATAACATTTACGATATGACCAGGATGTTTGTTGGTTTATCTCATGTCATGTATAAGGTCAAAGTGTATTAAGCCGAACGATTATATGTGACAAATTGACAACTTGGCCTTAATCCTGGTGGATTGGTGTATAAACGGTGCCTAGGTTTAATTAAAGTGGACTGTTTATTGAACTTGATAGAGCCATGCCGCCACGTAAGCATAGATCAGGATCTCTACCCTATGTACTACATAGGATGAGACGGTTTTCAAAAGTCAGGTAAGATATCGAAATATTTGGTAAGATATTGAAAAAAAATTGTAACATCAAAATTTGAAATGGAAAGTTGGTGTGAATATCTCGATCATTTAAAATGGCAAAGCTCTTTGGTAGGAGCATGTTTGTATATTATTTGTACCCAACACACTAAAAGGTCATTATATGCATGTAGAAGTCTATTGGGGTTAAAGAACTTTGTACTGAAAGATGAGCATGTTTGAAGTATGAGTGGATGGATAGGTGAAACCTATAGGCCCTTGCAGCGTGCAAGACATTAAGACCAGTTACCTCGTTAGCGTGCCTAACCTGTGTAGGGTCTGGATGGCTAATTGGCCTGTTTACTGAAAGGTCAAGGCGGGGTACTAGCCCCATTAAACTTGATGGATTATTTTGTTCAAGATGTGAAATAAGATCATCTTTAGAAGTATCTCTCAGTGTACAATCAGCATGCCAAAGTTGAAGGGGTTGTGCGTCTTATTGCAACAATGCATGCTTAGGTCATTGGCCTAGACCTACATGTATATATATATTTGGTGAGACTTTGAATTGGGCTGTTCCAGTTGAAATCCATGCACAGGGACGGATTTAAGCGGTGGCCCGGGGCCAGTTGATTTTGCCTCGGGCCAGTAAACTTCCAGCAATACTGGCCCGGCGGGCCACTAGATTTTTGATCCTGATATAACTCATATGAGGCAAGATATAATCAGCGATGGACATAATTGAACACAGTTTCTGCTCCACATGTCACCTGTGTGTAATTTATATTTTTATTTAATGATTTTTTGTCCATTTATTCTTATCCTTGTGTTGCAAGCAAGTTGGAAATATACAGCCGCTTTTTACGGCGATGTAGGCCTACATACTATTTCCAAGCTCTTTCATGCTCTATCTGATGATGATAGCGATATCGCAAATACCGCATACTTGAACCTTTTCTTTTGTGAACTTTCGGAACTATAGATTTATTAATTAAGGAAGCACTACTGACTGAACTTGTGTTAGTGACTAGTCTCTCTATATTGAATACGCTCAGTACAAAACAATTAAAAATGTTCAGGTTTGCTTGAATTAATGTGGCACCATAGATCCTGGAGAAAGATTTTTAGGGTCCATGGTGGCACAGAATAAAATAATGTTTACACACAAGTAACATGTATCAAGATTGGTAACTGGTAGTCTCTAACTTTAAAAGTCGCATTGGAACGTGCAGGTCCATAACCAGGATTTTTAAAAAGTGGACTTTTGTTCAAAATTAGGACCTTTTTTGACCGACAAGGAGTAGGACTGAAAATCTCTATTTTTTTCGCTTGCTACGCTCGTGAATGGGACTTTTTGGGTCAAAATAGGGGACTTTTTTGGGCATTTGGCGAGGGGTGTTCACCACCTGCCCCTGTTCTACGGGCATGGGAACATATTATATATCTTTATTTGCACTTTTTGGCGAGAACATATTGAAAAAGTTGGGCCAGTAAATTTATTGCAGGGCCAGTAGATTTGCCGTTTCACTGGCCCGGAGGGCCAGTAGAAAACTGAAACCTAAGTCTGTCCCTGTCCATGCACCCCCTATGGAAGACATTATCTTAATCTCTCAAACAGAGGGTGTTGATATTAAATTGAGACACCCATTCACCACATTTGAAATTTACACGTCCTGTGTGGGAGATATCAACTGGAACTTCTATTTCAACTTATTTTGGGATTTTCTCATTGGAGACAGCCTCATGATTGGGAAATACATGTATTCCCAAATAATTTTATTAATTAAGAGCTCGGATAGCAACGTTCACATAGAGCTACATAGTATTTTCTGGGACATAACAGCACATCAGACATATCGAATTGCATTCTGAATATGAGGGATGTACTTCTGATAACAAATAATTTAGATTTAAAAAAAATTGCTATGTAACACACTGTTATTTGAAGGTCCCTCAAGAGTGGACTGTAAAATAATGGTAAAAGAACAGTGTACATGTGCCTCAAGCAGTTGGTATTCCTGTAACAAAGAATACTTTGCTGTAACAATGAACACAAACATGAAGGTAACCAAGAAACCAGTCACCTTAGTCATGTTAGTATTGGGCAATAGGAAGTCATTGGCATCAAATGGCACAACAAACCATTGCCAAATCCAAGGACTATTGGACCTGATAAACCAAAGGGTTTTCCCCTTGAACATGCTAATATATATTTGGCCTGGTTGGCCCTAGATTGTGTTGTTTTTTATGAAGCAGGCAAAGCAGTAGACCTGCAAGATGTGTTTTTACGAAGCATGCAAAGCAGGTAGGCCTGCAAAACAACCAAAAAAAACCCGGGTCATTTAATATGTACCAAAAGGCTGGAAATCGACCCATGTTTGCACCTTTGCAGCACATCCCTGCATGGTCATTTGTACTGAGTACCCTGGGCTATATTTGAGTAGAAAATTGCAACAGAGAACAGAGAATTGCTGCAGAGAAGGATGAACAGTAGGTGTGTTTGTACTTACAAGCAACTTTACAAGCGATCGTCTGAACAAGCCTGCTATTAGGTTGAAATTATATCCATGTCACTTGATATTTTAACATTTCTACATTCATAAAATTTTGTAAAATCCCAGAATGATTTGTAATTTCTGTAGAACATAATAATGCACATTGAATTGGCCAGTGGTTACCAAGGAAACATCCATAAAAGACCTAGTATAAAGTCTTGTCTTCGCTGCTGAAAAGAACTTCTATTTCGCTTATAAATAACTCAAGTTAACATATCTTGAACTTCATTTGAAAGCTAGGTATAATGGCTTGGCAGGTGTCATGAAGCTGGAGAAAGAAACCGCGCAGTGCCTCATACAGACGCTCCTGTGTCACCTCATTACTGACGCTTTATTAACTTTATTCTTAACAAATTATATTTGGTCAACGAAGGGCCTAATTTGATAAATATGACATGAGTTAGAGGATGTAAATGAACACTTGTGTGTAAAAATATTGTAGCATAAAAATTTGTTATATATTTGTTTTAAGAAACAGGTGACGGTGTACTTTTGTTGTTTGTTTTTAAAATTATATGTTTGTTTTTTGTGGTTGTGTTACCATGGCAATGGAGGAATTGTGGTGAAGAGTTAGCAGGTCCTTTGTGGTGACAGAGAGACAGTCAAAAGGAGTTTTTGTGTCTGCAGACTTGGGTCACAAAGACTGATATGCAATTGAGGGTCCACGCTTTTTTTTCCACTTTAAGAAACATGTGGTATAATTTGGCAGTGTGCCGAAACTGGGCAAGACAAGCTGGATGATCCATGCCTGGGGATCTCTGACTCCTAGTTGAACGATGGGTCTATGTTGTAGTTTGTGCTGCTCTGTGTGGAATTTTTCAATAACATTAATTTTTCAGTAGTATTAAGATGAATTATAAATGAATTCTTAAGTAAGTCCCTATTTTGAAAGTTGGATTTATTGGTCCCATAAGTCTGGTCATAATGTTAAATATAGAACCACGGACCTGGTAATAATGAGCACTATACTTTATCAAGGGTTCCGTGCAAGAAAGCCGTGCAATAGCTGCCAGGTGTCATATGTGTGCAATATAGAATGCACAAATTGTCAAATGTCTACAGGGCAGCTTTTACAGATAAGGCTTTCTTGATCAAAGACCCATGATATTAAGTTATTTTAGGGGGTGGGGGATGTGAGGTTCAAATCTGAAGAGCAACTTGAGAGCAATCAAATTTAGAATAGACAATTAGACATTCTACATGTATTCCCGGGCATGTATTTAATTTTCCTGCATAGACAGTGGACCTGATACAAATACAGCTATAATAAAAATTCCCTATAAAAGGGAAAGCCAACCTTAGTTAAGAAACAGTCTTGCATACATGGTGTTAATTAAAACTGTTGTTTATTTGGTAGTTTTGATGCGTGACTCTGTCACCTTTTCAATTTTTCTGATTTTATGGAGTGCAATGTTTTGGAAGAAGTGTGGCTAGCAATGCCGATAATGAACTGAGGAATAACTTTGTTTTAAAATTTGCAAATGGTTTGCACCATTACGTCATTACATCATAAGTGCGTAGCCATATATACATCACATCTGAAGAACACCATCTCACCATAATACCTTTCTTGTGTACATTTTCACATTGTCTTTGATGGACCATTATATTGATCAATCAGTTCGCAGAAACATCAATGGAAAAAGGGTATATTCAGTTTAAAAGACAAATGTACTGGTTAAGTAGTTTGGAATGACCCAGTTTTGTATTTGCTATACACAGAATTGTGCAAATATTCAAATTACTCCACCAAGCTAAAACCTCCGCTATATAAAAGCAATTTGTACCAAAAGCAAACCAGTGCTAGACACTGAAAAATACATGGCCCAATTCCCTATTTTAAGAAAAAAGTACAATCCCATGAACGGTGCAGCAGTATAAATAAATAATGTGTACAAATTCAACTGAATAGGAGACATTCGTTCAGTTCTTTACTTAAGGTCTGAAATTGTAGTATAAAAGCAACACCCAGAGAAGATATTTTATAAACACTTCCCATGATGCATTTCTCCCATTTTAATGTTCTGTACTGATTTATTATCTAGTGCAATATGGGTCGATAATGACGAAATGTACGGTACCTCAATGAATAGAGCACATCCAGATCTTGCAAAATATGTTTATTTCTTGACTATCAGCCCATTTTTAACCAATCTATTATCAAAATGAAAAAAAGGGAACATGTACAAAGTATAGGAATGTCATTTTGATGTAATGAGGTGATGTATCATGTTGCAAAGGATTCTGGGAAGGGTACGATAACTTCTCTGAGCAACACCTTAGTGGTGGGAAATATAACTGACAAGAGTGGGTTGAGTTGAATAAGGGCATTAAAGCATTATATACATGCCCAGCTGTATATGGGTTTCAACTGTAACTTAACTTTGATTTGACATTTTAGAAAAGAACGCAGCTGATTCTGTGAGTGTTTCTTAAGAAGTTGACTTAAAAAAAGAAAAAGAAAAGTAGAATCAAGTAATAGACTTGTTTTTGTACTTGTTTGAATGCACTTTTTACAGTGATTATTTCATGTCCATGAATTGAAATGGTTAAATTTGCGATTTTTGGTAAAGGGAAAATATTTTTTAAATTGAACTTTTTAACATCTTGTGAAATTGTAAAGCATGCAGTGTGTATAAAGGCTTGAACCTCTCTGTGAAGGGTTTGTTTTTGTTAGGTTATGTTACCATGTAGGCCTATATACAGTTAATCTGGATCATGATAAACTTTGTGGTATATGTAAAGACACACAGACAGACTGACAGACATTCGTAGTTTGTGTACTGATATATTATGCTTGTGCTAAGTATCAAATTCTGAGAATTTCCATTACATTTACTGTCAGCATTTTAAAACTTTTAAAAAAGCTTCAGTAGATTCTAACAAAATTATTTCTTGTTGGACCTTCAGTCTCAATGTTGGCGCTATACGCCTTTTTTTTGCAAGCCTCTGCTCGTACTAACATGCTCGCTCAGTTTTGGGCATCACGATCTGAGGGAACTGATCTATCTAGATTTTGACTGCCCTAATTTTAGGCCTATTTGATACCCCCTCCCATATGTTCAACCTTTGGCCCGAATGTTCACTGTTTTTAATCAACCGTTCAGAAATATAACCATTCTAAGAAAAAAAATGTTGACTTTCTTTTAGTGTGCTGCTTATATAAATTGAGCAACTAGTAATATACACCATAAACAGAACATTTAAAACAGAATACATGAGAAAGCAAAACTACTGTTTTAAAAATACTGTGAAAGTTGAGTACCCTCAAGCCTAGAGGGAAAGTACCGCAGTGCAAGTAAAAATGTGATAAGTGAAAATCTGTTTAGATGACAAATGTTAGAACAACATTGATTTCAAGGTGAAGATAAACTTGAGACCGTTGTTTTGAATAAAAATTTGTTTTGCTATTGGGAAGCATGTTCTAAGATAAGAAAATGTAAATAAATATGTGTACAGGCACAGGTGCAGGAGATGTGGATGCTTAATATTCCTTATTTGGTCATAAGTTGGACCATATAGTATTGGAGGAGATAGAATATTAGGCATTGTTAGGGATGGTATGGATGTGGATTGAAAATTATGTTTGAAATTAAGTGTAATTTTGTATATATTCATTTGTATTTTGGTGTTTTTTTAATGAAAAATGTTATGAAGTTTGAGTTCTGTTGGTTGGGTAGTCTGTGCAATTCATTCACTATTTAATAAATATGTGCATTAATATACTTTGATCAGCTCTTAATCGGCAGGCCTTATATTATCATGGATTAATATCAATATATTTCATTTTGAGAATTGTCTTGCGACATCTGGTCAGAAGCATCACAAGTTATTCATTGAAGGCTTATATTTTGTCTACTTTCTCTAACACGAAAAATGTAGACCATACGGGTCAACTATATCCCTCTTAACGTCGGTCTACTTTTGGGAGTAGTGGTAAAAGCCTAACAATTCCCGCCGATTACGAGCTGATCAAAGTATATGTATGTTGGCTTCTGTGAGAAAAATCTTCCTCTCAAAAAACTTTGATTAACACAATATAAGGCAATGACGTTTGGGGATTGTTTTTTTCTAATTTGCCGTACGCATGGCTCAAATTGGAATTGAGTTCGACGGAAATTGCTGTGTGTATGTAAAATAAGCTGTTGGGCAAAAACATATATTTTGCCTGAAAAAATGTGAGTGAAGCTAGAGAATAAAAAATACAGATTTTGTTGATTTTTATCATCATTTTATCTTGTTGCTGAATAGTCAAATGCTTAAAATAATGAAATAGGATAGGATTATAGGAAGCTTTATTTCACCATGGAGGCCCAATAAAAAAAAATCAACAAAGTCGTTCTTCCTTGGGGCCAATATATATATTGCTATTAAAAGTATTAAGGGTAGACGCAGTATTGTTGGTCGAAGCAGTCAAAAAAATTAATTTTCATTGTCTAAATTATAGGCCCCCTATATTATTAAAAAATAACACTTCGATGTTTTGCAAAAGTTCATTCTACAAATCATATACTTTGAAAACTTGCTTGATTTATTGTTGTTAATGAGTTATGTACATTTTACAAAAGTGTTGTTGTTTCAGGCCTCTTTACAATGTAACTCAAGAATCACAGGACTTACAAAAGTATATCTGTGATATATGAATTCTTCTACACACTTGCTATGAAATGATCAATTCTATTTTTGTCAAAGCTCACTACCATTCCCAAGATGCTTTGAACTACCAAATCGCAACAGTTTAAAATAGTTGCTAACCTTAAGTATTATTGTAACTGTTGGGATCCTATATATGTATGGTTTTGATACAACCCTGAATTGGCCAAATAAACCTTTCAAGGATTGTGTGGCCAAACTGCTAATTTGCACAGTACTACAAAACACATTACAAACAATTGTTGTATAGCGCAGTGTGTGGTAATTATTTGTTTTGCCTATTCAATAAGTTTGGCATACAGATATGTCTGAATTGTTTGAAGTTCGATGTGAAATTGGTTTTAGAAAATGTTTTTGTTGTTGTAGAATATTTATTTGAAATGTTGAAAGTCCAGTGCTAGAGATATTCAATTTAATATTTTTACTACAATAAACCCCTCTGCTTATTTAAATCCAGGTGGGGTACTCAAGGTTTGGTTTTGGTAGAGGTTTTGAAAGAAAAGTCTGGTCTTTTCGAAACGTTGGGGTTTTAACTTTGTTTATATGTCTTGTGTTATATTGAGAGCAGGTCTCTTATTTTATCCCTTGAGAAAGAAAAGTTTTGTCTTTTCGATACATCAGGTTTTTAACTTTGTTTATATGTCTTGTGTTATTCCCCCATTGGATGTTGTGTCATATTTTCCCTGTTTTTAATTTTAACCATTGCTAGTGTCACACTGTTGTATCCGTTTGGATCCATCCTTTGGTTCCCTGCTGGTCAGTTGGAACAGATTTTCCCTGTTTTTATATGATATATCTGTTTACATAATGAAATCAACAACAAAGAATTGAATAAACAACAAAGAAACTCTGCTAAAAGAAAAGGGAAGCCCAGCTCATCATAAAATGGTGACCTTTCGCATCAAAAGCCACCTGGACCATGTGGACATTATCGTAGGCATGGTCACTCTTTGTTCTCAGACAGACGGTCTATTCCGATCAATGTTTGGCAAAAGTGGACCTAATGTAATGGCTCAAAGTGCTTTTACTTAAAGTAGCGAAAGATTTCAGGAATATATTTAAAGCACCACTGCAGGTTTTCTCTTTAATTTTGCATGCTATTTTTTCTTCCTCACAAAGCATACAATGTAAAACTATTATATATTTTACACAACTGCAAAAATAATCGGCTTAGCTTATATTAACTAGAGGTCGGATATCAATTGCATTTTCCATTCAGATGTGATACACAGATCTTGCAATAGATTGGCAAAGTTTAAACAAATATTTTACAAAGCAATAAAGGATTAGAAATTTGCTGGCAAATCACTTTTTTGGTACAAACAATACAAAGCTTCTGGTGCTGAACTTGGTGTGATTTCTTCCCACAATGCATTGGGTTTGACTGTTAGGTTGGTCGTGTGGAACAATATACAGATTGTTCGTTCACTAGCTCCATTATAAAAGAAAGTTTATTTAAATTTGAATAATTATGATAAATTCAAAATAAACAGGTTCTTCTTGAGATAAGAGATACCAAGAAATAGAAGACCTAGATCTAGTCAAAAGCAAATTCAACCATTAATCTCCATATATTTGGCCCAATAAATAATACTAGTATGTTTATTAAAAGTATATTTAAATCATATAGCTAAAATCATGAAAACTGACTTTCTTTAAAGACAGAAAGCAGTGGCTACTCTACGTATGTGTATAGATCGCATTAGTTGGAGAAAGCTTGTAGTCGCCTGCTCTGCAGCCGACTGATGATGATGATGACTCTATAGCCGTGTTCAGACGTAGGGTATTTAACTCGAGTAAAGGGGTATTTACCTCGAGTAAAGTGCCCAGTCGGGGTAAGCTCATGATAAAGGTCGAGTTTGTGTCCGTCTGGACAGGAGTCGGGGCAGCTTATCCCGACCTTAACCTGACTAATTTACCTCTGAAAAAAGTCAGAGGTAAATCCTTAACCCGACCGGAGCAGTCGAGGTAGATGCACGTGTGGATTGCACTAGAGGTAACAGTCGAGGTAAACACGACCTTACTACAAATTAACCATCGGCGTTCAATCAGTTCTTGCTCTAAAACTACTAGATGAAGCAAGGCATAAAATGCGTTTTTTTCTTCGCTGATATGAGTGTAGGACAGTAAACCCAGCAAACACAAAAATGTTCTTAAAACGTTTATACAAAACTTTTTAATAGCAAAAAGATCATGAATACGTTTTAAAAAAGTTATATTTGGGCAAACAATTTTGACAAAATATTTTGAAAACTGTTGAATAAAATTCTTTTAGAATGTTTTGCCTCACGTTTTCAAAGAGCTTCAATTTTACATCCATTTTCCGTTGCGATTTTTACCCAAATGAAATTGGGTTACAATCGGACTGCATATTTACTTTTAGAACCTGCACACAACTTCCGGAAATTATCCCTGGGTACAAAATGGTTGTGGTAAATTCACGTCAGCGAGTCGTGCTAAAGGTCGGGGTAAGCTACGTATGGACAATCATTCGAGTTAACGAAAATATTTGTGGTATCTTATCATGGGTTGTAAAAAATTTAACTCGAGTAATAATTCAGGTCTGAACGTGCCTTATATGTTGCAATGAAAAGGATGCCGGGAACTAGCAAGGATTACATTTTATAAGATACTTATATATTTTGAAACATGCAAGAATGTTGTAAGGTATTGTGGGATACCATTGATATCTCCTTTGTATCTTGCAATATTATTGAAACTATTGTAGTCTAATAATCTATACAAGGTAATGAGACCTTTTTGACCCACATTTTGATATCTTTTGTGTCAAGTTTTGTAAGCAATGCCTTTCATTTAAGCCATATAGTACCAACATTTACCCAAAGTAAACTTTTTCAATATACTTTGTTTTAAGAACCATTGCTCTATAGTAGGGACTGTTAATGTTTATTTTTGGAAAATAATATATTAACCTGTACAAATGTGAGAGTTTTAAGTCTTAATTTTACAAAATAATGAACTTTGATTAATAGTGAACTTGTGATTTGCAACAGATATGATTTAATCTACTGCCTGAGGATATTTGGCTGACCACACAGGTCACTGGTTTATTCTTTTGAATACATTGTACATGTATAAACCCTGAAAATAATTTGTAATTGAATTAATATACAAATTGAATTGTATTATTCAATGTTATCAAGGTACAAGGTATGAATAGTATTATCAGTTGGTTATAGCAACTGACCTTAAAATGTGGTTAAATTGGACATTGTTATGAAAATGTCATAGAAATTAAGAAAATGTTTTTTCTCAAAATATTACCCATTCATCTCTGCCGAATCAGGCAGTATGTTGCCGAGTTAGGCAACACAGGCTTTGGTAACCCTTCCGAATTTGACAGACTAAGAACTAAATTGTTCATGGTGATTTTATAAAAGATCGGTGGAAATTTTACTTTGACACACATGAGCTACATGTAAGTTGACAATTTTTCAACGGGCGAAAAAAAATTCCACCGGGAGGAAAATAATTTAAATAACAAAACAATTTCTAACGTTTTTTTTTTTAATTTGATTTAAATATGCCAATTAACTTTATTTTAACTAAAATTGATGAAAATATACTACTAATTGTACATCCATTGATAATTTTATATATTTTACCTACTTCTTTACTCTAAACCAAGAAATAACGGTATATCAAAAGATGCTCTATTTGAAATAGAGCATTGCATTGTGGGATACCATGCTGCCTGACTCGGCAACATACTGCCTGATTCGGCAGTACTTCCTGATCAGACAGTCGGACCGGACTGATTACCCATTCATCTCTGAGGAATAATTTGTGTGATGATGTTTATACAAAATTTTCTCTTTATTTTACAGGTGACATTTTCTAATTAGGTTATCTGGTAAAATGAATATTTTTAGTATTTTGATACAAGCAACAAATTCTGATGGTTAGTTCTTTGTAGCGGTTTGATCTAAGTATAATATATAGATTTGGGACAATCGGAGTTTTTAGCAGGTTCACCGTCGGACAAGTTTAGAACTGTCAATCTTCCGTCAGGAGTAGCTCTGACTTCTTCAGGACAAAGTACCTAAGAATGACACATGTAGGCCGCCCCTTGCCTACTGGTGGCTTTGAAAAGAGCCGTTCATTGAAGACTACCCCTTGTCAACAGAGAACAAGCAGACCTCGCCTATCTGCTAATGTAAAAGATTTGCGAATTGAACTGAAATATTGTAATTTAAAATATTGCTGAAAGTATGAGTAGAATTTATGTGGCTTATCCCCCTAACCAATTCTCCATCAGAAATTTGGAGATTGCAAAGCTATTCATGGAGCTATATAGTTGGCTTCATTTTGTGAGCTCTGAGATCTATACTGCATAGATATGATATGTACCACTGGTAATCTGGTACACATAATTAGGCCTATAGTACTTACTTCACTCAGGCTTTTGGTGTAAACCTTCGCATCAAGTCCGCCCGTTCGCTAGGGTATAGCAACGCCCGAGTAGCGGTATATGTCAAGGGGTCCCCTGTCAATCCATCCTTACTTGATATCAAAACCTTTTTACCAGTCAAGTGGAATCAAGTAAAATAAACAGTGAGTGGTTACATTCTCAAGTCGTGTTCACATTTTGAGTTACACCCGGCGTAAACTTACGCTAACATTGATCAAAAGTCCACAAATATTTTCCCTACTCCTACCGCGTGTCCACACCTAGCCTACTCCTAGCACTACGCCGACTAATTCCACCAAGTATTCACTTCTGGTCGGCGTAAACATTGGCTACCACTTCCGGTGTTTCTGTGACCTTTATCAATCATGTGATATGTAATTTCTTAGTTCCGACCAACAAAAGGTCAAACTTACTCCGGGTGCCAGGCGTAATCTGCGTTTACATTGCAACTTACGCCTGGCGGAAGTTACACCCAGCTCGCTACTCCTGACTTTTGTCAGGAGTAAATCGTCGGACGTACGCCTGGCGGAACTTACGCTGACCATCGTTCACATTGCACCTACTCCTGGCAGCACCTACCGCTACACCTAGCAACTTGCGTCGACCAAGTTCCGCTGGGCGTACGTCCGACAATGTGAACACGACTATAATCAGTGCTAACTTGCTAAGGTTGAAATGCTACATTAGCATCTCCCTGAAGACGAACAAAATGTATGTAGAAGTGGCAAAGTGTGCTGCGAATATTTTCACAGTAAAAAAGAATGAGAATTAGCAATTAGTTCTTTGCCATGTGGGATGATGGCCTTTGTAACTAAATCAACTGAGTTGCAGTGGACAGATAATTGTTTCAATAACACCAGACCTACATTAGTGAATATGGCAAGATCTACTGAGTAGTTAATAATGAAAATAAAATGTTTTTGTGGCATGACATTTACACAATTGGCGTAGAGTGGGTCTGATTGGGGGGCACAAGCCATTTTTTGGTAATTTGGGATTTATTTAATTTTGCAATTGATTGAGGGCACATTCGGGGTCTTGAAAATTTTTGTATGGGGTGTGCCACGCAGACTTTCGGATGCTGACTTTCTCTATACCTACTTTTTGCTGTTTTTGCTACCCATCAGTATACCAATTTTCAAGAAAAAGCATCCAAATTTGCCATAATTAGGCGCTTTAATGGCATTTTTGCCAAATGCGCCTAATTGGGCGATTGGTATCCACTGAAAACCCACCCATCGATATACCAAAATCGCTGAAAAAGGTACCCCAAAACCGTGGCACATCCCTGTATACCTTCAACCAGGAAGAACCCCCCGGGGCACATGCCCCCCCCCCCCCATTATGTAAAGGGTTCATAAACCAAGCCCTTTAAAATTAATCAGTTTATTAATTGTGTGTTTTATTTCTCTTTTTCTCTTTCATGTTGCTTCTTGCTATCTGATTATACCATCATGGCTTCAGGTGAGTACACATAGTCACATACATTGTACATGTAACACTCAAAGACTAAGAACATTAGTTTTTTGGAATGGGTGTAGCTGCAAGTGCAGATCCATGGTTTTGAAAGGGGCTGATCATGAAAACTTTGTTCGCTTGTCCAAATTTTATGGCAAATACAAATTTATTGGCCATTCTAGGGGAAGCCTGGGGTGGGGTTGCCTCGGAGTCCGAAATATTACTAAAATGGAGGTCAACATGTAAAAACAAGGGGTTGAAACAATTGCGTGCGGATCGCGAGAAAATTTGCACAAAAAGGCCACACCCATTTTACAAATGGTAGGCCTACACTCCCTCATCTCCATTCAATAGTGCTTATAAGGGCAATATTCTACATCTCTTTTAATTCTTTGAAATTGTCTTGCAAGTATGGCATGTATGGCAAAGTTCTGATAATTACCTTGAATGACTGCCATGGATAGTTTTTTGAACTTGGATGGTTGTGTTTTGAGTCAGTGAATCTTTATAAGATTGTTTTATATGACTTATTGTAAATGATTCTGGGGGAAAATACACACTCTAACTGGGAGGATTGTTTTTTTGTATAATTATTATTAATTTGGACCAACCAGGCAGGTCTCATGCCTAACCCCCTTCAAAATTACCCCACTAATCCTAGAACTTTTCCAATTACCAGATAATATAAGATGTAAAAGACAATCATCTTCAGTGGACATTGTGTGATGACCCCAGATGATGACACATCTTCGTCCTCCTTCCCTGATGCTCATCATCCTGTGGTCTCATGTGCCTATCCCCATTCTAATATAATACCCACTTCTTAGAACTAAGAACAGAATTTCAGCACACTTAATACATATCTTAATCCTCCTGATACCTCTCATCTTATGGCCTCAAATCTGTCTCTCTTTGAACTTCATCCCCCTCCTCATCCCCGCCAATCCCACCCTCTTCTTAAGAGCTTATCTATGGAAAATATACACAAAAGGCAGCTTTATATTCATGGTTATCATGATGACACATTTTGATCCTCTTTCCCAGATACTCTTCTTATACCACAGCTGTGTGAGATAAGATACACAGATGTAAAGATCATTTGTGTGTAACAAGTTAATTATTGAATAATGCCAAACGAGGCTACAAAACTTCCAGCAATGCTATAAAGCAATTAGATGGGATGTGGGATATATTAGGCTATTCCAGTTGAAATCCATACACCCCCTATGGAAGACATGACCTTAATATCCCACACAGGGGGTGTAGATTTCAAATGGAGTCACCCATTTTAGGTAACACCATTTGAAATTCTCACTACCTGTGTAGGAGATTAATGTCATGTCTTCCATAGGGGGTGTATGGATTTCAACTGAATAGCTGATTTTAGCTTCACAGCATTATGTCAGATGGTGTGTTTAACCGTGTGGAAAGAGAAACTGTGATAAAGGTTATTATGAAATTGGGGGAAAAAGTGATGCAAATGTTTATAGTTCCTCATAACATTAGGCTCACATGATGTGATGGGAGTATGTGGCATGATGTATATTAAGATGGGGGAATATTATAATGCTGTTCAATTATAGAAGTACTATTATTTTTAACTCTCTCCACATGGCTGTCGACCGCAGACAACAAGTTTCTTTTTTTTTTTTCAATTCATAAAATATCAGAATTGTAAATTTTCATGACCATATTTGGAATCAGCATGAAAAAGTATTGGTTTAGTGGTGCTTGAGATAGCTCTTGATATTTTGGAAAAAAATGAAAAAAATATCTCAAAACTTGAGACTTTTTATGTTGAAGCCTATGGCTAGCATGCGGAGCATTAAAAACAAATCTGCAAGTGGCCTAGAGGTTCATCTAATCTACTGTAAGTGGTGCAATGTTTTGTTACATAATAAAACATGGCCCTATAAAACTAAAACTAAAAAGCTTTTTAACACTCTTTTATTTTTTCGAATAAATTGAAATTTTAATCATAAAAGAATATTGGGACTTTTTGAAAAAGAAAGATTTGCAATAATCATTTTGTGTTAAGTGAACTGTATCACAAAATATACTACATTTAAAAATTAGCTCAAGGGCAACGATGTTGTAACTGTAATTAGATGAGGCAAGAACATCAACCAGTGAGATGTCAAATCACAGATACCGATGTCAAGATGTATTATGGGTGCAATGGTGTGGAAATGAACAAGGAGCAAGAGTTGATAATGTGAAGAATTCACAGCACAGGCTGTTGCATTAAAGCTGCAACGTACACTAAATGAAACTGCAATTCTTCCCAATGCAAGTATAGATAGGAGTGAAATTGCAACAGTTACACCCGGAAGATTCTAGAGCTGTTTCCCCGGGTTGTTTCTGGTTATTTAAACCCTAACCCTATAAATGCTAACCCTAAACCCCTAACCCCTAAACCCTAACCCTAAATCCATATTTAAAAGCATATAAAAAATGAACTGCGGTTCTTCCCTGCAATTTGACGAAAAAATATACCTCAGCTCGTCCAACGAAGGCTTTTGTGTTGTTTCTCCGAATGAGGTGGTGGTGGGGGGTGTGACTGGTGTGAGAATCATTTATTCCAGTAACATGTTGGATAGGCGTATATATGTAAAAGTTATTTTCAGGATATGTTTCCAGTATTTTCTGTTGACACCACCTTACATCAATATTATTAAATAATAAAAGTATAAAATATAAACCGAACACTAATGTTGTAAATTGAAGCTCTGAAAGTTGTGGATGTGCTGCTACATGATACTTTCACATCGGCCCATGATATATCCAAGTTACATTTAATATGACATTTATTTTCACTTCCTGCTGTAATGAAAAGCATATAGGGTACCTGCAGGTAATATGGGACCATTAAGGACGTTTAGCTTATGTGCATAAAAACTATAGAAGATATGCCCAAAAGAGATTGTTATGATGAACAACCTGTCCTTTAAGATTAATAAAGCGGGCAATGTTATCTTGTTTTTATGTTTGTTTGGGCTATGACGTCAAAATGACGTCATAGTCAAGTGTCCCATATTACCTGCATGTGCAGGTAATATGGGACACTGTGTTATTTCTATGGTGAAAATCAAAATGTTCAGAAAATCACTCTTTTGTTCTAAAAACATTTTGTTACATGATTTTGAATGTTAAATGCAAATTTCAACAAGAAAATTCAATTTTCTAAATAGTTTTGCTTTTCGCATTGACAATGCACACAATTTCCTATGTGTCCCATATTACCTGCACCCATTCAGTTGAAAATCAGAGAAAATAATCATTTATAAAGGAAAGTGCCACTTTTCAGTGGAATTTTACCTGCTGATAAGCTTAACCCAGCACCTAAAGATCATAAAAGTGACGAATGCACCCTCAGTACCAGAGTGTTTGGATACACAATCATAAAATGTGGCGTCATTGATTTTATATCAGGCCAAAAAAACGACGTAAATTTTTGGGCAATTTCACTCTTTTTGGCATTGATTTCCAAGAGTTTGATACACAGACTCCAAAACTGCATTTCTAGAAGCACGATTGATGTCTCTAAACACTTAACAAATCAACTTAAAGTGTGTACCTTCTCTAAGCTACTTGTTGTTAAAATGAAAACAGGTGTCCCATATTACCTGCTGTCCCATATTACCTGCAGCTACCCTAGATTGTATAGATAGCGGGTATATTTCAGGGCTCTTACAAAATTTGTTCGTCTCGGAAGTGATTTAAGTGAATTGAAAGTTTTCAACCAAAACAAGCTTTAAATCACGATACATAAGCCTAATAGTTACAGTGTACATTCCCCCTGAATTCCAGCTTGTATAGACAATGATCACTCATGTGTATTGAACTGATAAGGTCAAGTCCACACATAGACCTAGCCACTAATTGCTAATTGCTCATAAATCAATTAGTGCTTTGCATTTGATTGATGAGTCTGACTGAGCCTATACTTAGTGTGTGCTAAACATTATGAGCTGGCAATTAGTAAGCTTAACCACAGAGTTAAGTCAATTAAGTCACATTTAGCCATGTACTTGTATAGATGTTGTATGTAAACAGGGATGTTCTGGTTACCTGAACATGATTGTTCACAGTTGACGGCATTCAATACAATGACCCTGTTTTATGTGTACAGTGAACATAGGCTTTATCCTACATTGTACACCTACATGAAGTGTAACATTATTTTGTCATTTTGTAATTATGTTATTGCAGATTTTGCTTCATTTAATTAGATTGTGAAAGAGTAATAGATATAAATGTTTACCAATCAATGAATGTGTATGTCTCCGGGGGCACTGTAATGGTGAAGGGGGGGGTATCAGGCGCGTCCGTAAATTCACGTAAAAAGGGTATTTTTTCAGACTATGGTACGTTACGTGCGTAACGTGAATAGGGTATCAAATTCATGTAAAATTGGTGTAAAAGGGTATGTTTTTGGAGCTCTTACATACTTAGGGTAGTTTTGCCAAGTTTGGGATTTTGTGCTTTCTCCTTCATTCGTGAAAAGTGAAAGGAAAGTGTCTTCTTCCTACACCCCAAAAGCAGTTAAAAGCCGTCTTTTAGCTGTCAGAGATGACAGATCCCTATATACTCAGGGTTGGGGAAAAGACAACTACTTGTTTAGGGTAGCAAATCGTGCAATTATACTTGTTTAGGGGAAAATTTCAGTCTCTGAAATACTTGTTTAGGGTGCTTTTGAGAGAGTCCTCGGACGCGCTGATACCCCCTCTTGACACTATAGTGCCCCCGGGTATGTCTAGTATATATTCAGTGACTGTACCAGGAGTTTTTATTTTATTTTTAGGGGGAGGGGGAAAGAAATATTTAAGGGGTAAAAAAAAATCACAATTGTGCTTAGAATTGGTTATTTTTGGCCTGAAAAGTTTTAAAATGTTCAAATTTCTATTTTGACTTTTTGACAAGTGGGGTGGGGGCTTGTTTCCGCTACCGAGTATATTAGCATGATTTTAGAGGATGCAAGTTTGTCTCTGAAGCTGTTAAGATTTTAAAATATCAAATTTGGCAATTTGGTGCATAATGCCATTCTCAGTGACAATATTTATATTTTTTGTTGTACCAAAAATTGGACTATTTACGAGATTAGTGTGTTCAGATATTATGAAGAATAAATTGTCCCATTAACCTATGTATTATGCTATTTGTTTGGTTAACTTATGGGTTTGATGGCAAACAATGATTATTTGATGGAATAGGGCATTCAGGCAAAGTGGTTCACTTAAAATTGCAAAGGAACAAAATACTTCAACTTTACAATATAGATTTAAACCAAATTTAAATTCAACAGTATATACCTTTAAGTCATAATAGATCGTATTGGCAAAATAAATGACAGTCACATTAATTAATTTTTAAAATTTAATTTAGAATTGGACAGCAAGGATGCATTGATGATCCATGTTGACCAAGTGAAATTTTGAATCCACCATTGACATTTTGCAAAATTCACCTCTTTGGTAAATCCCACAACCCTTTGCGAGTACACCTGAGACCTCGTCATTTGACGTCACGCCGATCTGCGCACATCGTTTATCGAACATCATTACTGCGCATTGCAAGTCGGCGTGACGTCAAATGACAAATTCTCAGGTGTACTCGCAAAGGCTTATGGGATTTACCGAAGAGGTGAATTATCAGTTCATCAAATTAAAATGATCAGTTGTATATTTTCTTATTCATTTCTGATCACTGAAATTGAATATGACAAGCAATTGTTAGATAGAGTTCATTGTGCCACTAAAAATTAAATAAAATTATAAAAAATAAAATTATAAAATAAAATTATAAAAAATTATTATAGTGTAACGGTATTTTTATTATCTATTATAAACATGACAGAACATTGAAGATGTAATAAATTGAAACACATTACAAAATAAATCTGTTCATTTATAATATCAATACAATGTTTACTAATACACCTTTCAAAAAATTCATAAAATCAAATCGTCATATTTATTCCCACTAAACTGTTAATGACTGAGTCACAATTGACTCACCACAATAGCCAAAAAAAACATTTCAAAAATTATTATTGTGACCCGATCAACATGACCATGGGTAATGAGGACAATGTGGTGAAAAGTCCATATTCACATTTTAGTATCTTACTAAAGAATTTTAAACCAGCTTTATTTTGATTCAGATATCATTAACATGTGCTAAATGAAAGCTATGTTATGTATACAAACATTTTGTAATTTAAACAATAAAACGCATAAGAATTTGCATTGTAAATCAGCTCAAAACTTAACAAGAATAGTCTTTAAAAAAGACAAACATCGCTGAGGCAGTTGTAATATGAAGTGGAGTAGGAGGTCACATAGGTTTATACAAGAAAGGATGTTGGAATTAAAAAGGGATGGTTTAGTAAAATCACCTTTGGGCTAAATTGGAATGTTATTTAAATGCATTGTTCAAGTGAGTGGAAATTGCAATTTGGAATGAGTAGAAATTGTGAAATACATTAGGGGGCCTATGTAGGTTTATATGAAGTTAATTATGCACAGTTGTCTGTTAATATGTATTTTTCATGTTCGCACAGCCACATTTTCTAATGGATGGTCAGAGGTCGGCAATATAACTTACCCGGATGTGGACTATAAGTTAGTTAATGTCGCTTGAACAAGTTTGTAAGTTGGAATATTATGTTGTAAAATTTGTTATAAACAAGGATATTATCATTGAGTGCTAACAACGTAAATAGATGTTTATGTTTTGTATTATTTTACATATTTGTAACATGTTGTTAAAAACACCCCTTTTCCTTGTTTTTTTTTTTTGGTCACGCATGCGCATACAGACCATTTATGTGAGTGGCCCCGTGTACTTTTATTTTATATATATTGTTTTTGTTGGCGGCATCTACGTGCAGCACATTAATATAAACTATGTGAACAGGCAGTTTGCGTTGCTTC
Organism: Amphiura filiformis; assembly: GCF_039555335.1. Taxonomy (NCBI): domain Eukaryota; kingdom Metazoa; phylum Echinodermata; class Ophiuroidea; order Amphilepidida; family Amphiuridae; genus Amphiura; species Amphiura filiformis. The sequence continues at coordinate 42,146,196 of NC_092634.1, forward strand.
GCTTTTCATTTCTTTGTTCTTTCTTGACGGCTTCAGCATATTGGGATTTCGATCAGCTCTCAATCATGGTAAGAAAATCAACATTTCATTTAGCTAGTAATTAATAAGCTTACCATCGTAGAAGTAATATTATGATTTCAGCAAACAAAAACAAACAAACAAATATCGTAAATTCACAGTCCAAGTGCACAAGTCGATAGTAGAAATTAATGTAGTGCACGACTTGAAACAAACAAATATCGTCGAATATCATAGTGCACAAGTTAAAACAAACCAAAATCATTAGATCATGAAGTGCTCGGATGACATAAAGTCAAGAGTGAATTTCAAATACACATTGAATCATGTGATATTGTTAAGCTAAAAACACGCACTGCGGCACCGTTTAATAAAATCCAAAATAAAAACGCATGAACGAAATTCTTCACTATAAAAATCAATAGGCCTACATGAGTAGGAAAGCGATCTGCACCATGCAAAGTAGAGTGATTTTCAAATGCAACAGAAATTAAGTCAAGAGTGAATTTTCATATACACATTCTCGCTAAAAATACGCGCTATCATGGACGGTTTAATAAAATCCAAGAAACGAAATTTTTCACTCAATCAGTATATTAGTACTCGAGAATCCTTGGTATACTCAGTAGGCAAGCGACCTGCACCATGCAAAGTCAAGAGTGATACACTTTCTCGCTAAAAATACGCACTGTTACAGGTCCATGGATTACTAGGCCTATGTCGAAATCATAATATTACTTCTACGATAGTAAGCTTATTAATTACTAGCTTATATATAAATGAAAATTATGAAATGTTGATTTTCTTACAATGATTGAGGAGCTGATCGAAATCCCAACTGCTGATCAGTGTTGCCAAAACTTTTTAGCGTCAAGGCGCGGCGCATTGACTCGCCAGGCCGCGGTAAAGGATTCTCAAGTAGCCCAATTTTTAAGCTTCAAAAAGCGCCTAATACCGGATATTTGGGCGGATTTACCCGAATTTAGAACGCAAAACACCCAATTGGGCGGAAAAGCACTTGACTTAGAACATTCCGGTACTTACTGGGAAGTTACTGACCGATCAATAAATGGTCACAAAACCATTGTAATTTCAATTTGGAGCTTCAAAGACTCAAAACCTTTATAAATCGGCTAAATGGAAAGGAAAATACACCATATTAGTGCCGCGGCCTGTGACTGGTGAAGGTAGCTCAATTTTAGTCAAGTAGCGGCATGCTTTTTTGAGTAGCGGCAAGTGATCGCCAAGTAGCCCAATTGTGCGCCTAAGGCGCGGCGTTGGCATCACTGCTGCTGATGCCGAAGCCGTCACGTAAAAGAAAGAACAAAGGGATGAAAGCGAGCCCACGCTAATTGCCTGTTCACATAGTTTCTATTTAATGCGCTACACGTAAAAATGCGGCAAAGTACTTATGAAATTAACAACATATTACTACGCCAAAGGAAATTAATCACACAAGTTTTAAATATGTAAAATAATACAAAACATGAACAAATATTTACGTTTTTAGCACTCAATGATAATATCCTTGTTTATAACAAATTTCAGAACATAATATTTCAACTTACAAACTTATTCAAGCGACATTTACTAAAAAATAGTTCACATCCGGGTAAGTTATATTGCCGACCTCTGACCATCCATTAAAAAATCCGGCCATGCGAACATGAAAATACATTTAATTCGACATATTAACAGACAACTATGCATAGTAATTCAAAATTTATAATAACTTATAACTTTTAATGGAAAATATAAGTTTCAAGAAGAAATAATTTCATTAACTCATAACAAATCAACCAATCGCAGTAATCGATAGTTACTGCTTCGGCATTGAGCGAGAGACTTGTTATCCACCTCAACGTGATGGTCTAAGCACACTGTCACACACCACAAATCATTGCTAACCTCAATCACGATTTCTAGGCATGAGATAAAGACCAGACTCTATAACAGATGTTGAAACATCTCTACTATATGAACATGACGGTCAACAGTGAGTGTTATTTACGCACTGGGCAGTCCTTGTAAATCGTCTTAGTCATCTGGCGATGAAAAACAACTTTGACGACACTATCCTCATTTAGTTTGATGGGGTCGTATTTATTTCATTGATAACGAGTCTAACAAATAAGCATGTCTGTGCGTTATAGGATAAATGATATAAAGTGACAATGTGGGTACTGAAATATTTGAAGACTAATGATGCGTATCATAATTTTCAGGCTTAGGAAAAGAACAAAACAAGATAAAGGGGTGCGATTAATGCCATTGTCAAATTATTATGTGAAGAATTTCATCACATAATGACAAAGAGCAATAAGCAATAATTACTTTTGTTCTTTATTTTGACAGCTGTTTAAAAAGGAACTTCTTTTAAAATGCATTTCATCAAGTTGGGTACAATTACAAAAAACAAACAATTTATGAAATTAACAGACTTTATTTACAAGTTTGACTTATGCATCTGTGTAAGAAGAGAAAGAGAAGATTATTATTGTTCATTTACACGATTGGGAATTATATTATGGTTACATATTATTGAATTAATTCATATAAACTTGCATTTCTTAAGTCACTGAATATTAAGACCAAAAGCAGTTCATATTTTTGTTATTGTGCTATATTAAGCGGCAAAGCGCCGATGTTAAGCGCCGTTGTTATTCAGTCCTACATTAGTTTGGAATACTATTAAAAATATGCTGACTAAAGTACATTTTAACCACTGAATCTACATGAATCTCTGTGCACGTGCCAAGCATTAAATGGCGGATTATATGAAAGGCCTATATCAATATATCATATTAATATCTTATCATGATAATATCAGTAAAATTTATTCAATTTTCCTCCATCATATGCGTGACCTTGTTACTTGAGTACTTTATTTGTTGAGTCACAATTATTGTGACAAGTTTGCAGTTATTTTGGTCCTTTTCATACTTGAAACTTGTGAGAGATTTATTTAAAGAAATTTAATTTTTGTATATTCAGAAACTCTGCGCTTCATTGAGCAATGCATTTGTTTCCTGGTAAAGGCATGTTTTGGCTGGTGGCCAGAATAAAATAAAGTTTTGTTATCCTAATTTATGTTTTTCTGTAAGGTGTAAAAGCAAACACTTTTTTTCTGTAAGGCGCCCAAAAAATGCATGAAATGCAGTAACAAATATTTAGAAAATATGTTATTTTAAAGTTTAGTTTCAAGTATTTATCAAAAATATTCAACATACTTGTATGACCTTTATTGAACTTAGCATAACCTATACCCACAAATTACTCAAACTGATTGGACTCAGCCAGTTGTTTCCTAAAATCACACTTTATAATCCAGCGAATCAGTTTCTGCATTGGCCGCTAAAGCTAAAGGATTATCCAATCAAAATTGAATCTGATTGAGTCCCATTCTTCGCCAACTCCATTGGTTGCCGGTACGCAAACGGATCATGTTTAAAACTCTTCTTCTGACATTCAAGATCATCCACGGACTTGCACCTCTTTATCTTACTGATCTGGTTACCATCTACACACCGACGCGCTCACTCGTTCTTCAAGTCAACGCTGCTAAAACCACCCCACTCGGTTCCGTGCACGCACGTATACATATGGCAATCGTATGCTTTTCGGTTTCAGCGCCAAAATTATGGAATCAGCTGCCCACTCACATCCGTGCAATAGACTTGATATCTCAGTTCAAATCGGCTCTGAAGACATTTCTGTTCGACAATGATTTATTTTAATTTATTTTTTGTGCAATCTGCATCATTTGAACTTTGACTTTGTGCATTGAGCCTGCTTTGTATATATATTCTGCTGCAGGTTTTTAACATATTATCTTGTGTACTTTTAATTAATGCCAGTGTGTTTTTCATTTATATTTATGTGTAAACTGTACGATTAAGGTATTAAGGGTTTTTTAGCAATGTATTGGTTTGTGTCTTACTTTTGTTCAGCGCCTTGAGGTTATGCGTAAGGCGCTATAAAAATGCGGTTTTGTTGTTGTTGTTGTTGTAGATTTTCCAAAACATCATCATAGGAACTGGACAAGTCTCTTTGCTATCTTTTTTTTTTTTGTTGCAGCTAATTTTATCTGACCATGACAAATGTTTTTGTTTTTAAATTACAAATCAGCCCAATTATGATAATATTAGAAATAAAATAATGCAGTTTGTGATTCCATCTTGCTTATTGTGAAATTTTTTTTTAAAAATCCTGATTTGCTTGTTATTTATGAAAAGATTTATTTTCTAACTTAAACTTGCATTCAATCTTTTATTTTTGCAGAAACAAAATCTGAATTTAGAATATCTACGGTATGACCTCTATTGAACTTAACATAACCCTGCCCACAAATTACTAAAACTGCTGAACTCAGCCAGTTGTTTCCTAAAATCACACTTCATAATCCAGCGAATCAGTTTCTGTATTGGCCGCTAAAGCCGAAGGATTTCCCAATCAAAACTATAAAATTTCTATAAAACTCTCCCAAAATATCTGTGTAAAAAACCCACAAACCAAGTACAGACGTGTTTATATTCATTCATGTGCATTTACAATGAAATGTCAAAGACAGTCATGAAAAAGGAATTTTACCAAATTTAGAAATTTTGCTTAAAATCTCTGATTTCGCTTAACCTGATTTTGAATAGAGGGGTTAAGCTATTGAGCCGGTCATGGTTTGACTTTAAGTCGTCTCTAACTGATAAGAGATTTTAAAGTAGTTCCCAATTATTTCATTTCCCCTCACTTAATGCATACTTATAGTGGTCACTTTGAACCAGGGCCAAATAAAAGGGCATTTCAATATAAGACTGCTAAAGCAGAGTTCTAAGCAAATTTCAAGACTTTTGGAAACTTTATTATTTTAAGTTTGATTTCTAATAGCATCATTTTGCAAGTATGCGCTAACATATCCTGTAACTGAAAAGCACCTAAGAAGTGTGACATGCTGGAGAAGTTTGTCACATTGAATACTTGTATAGCTACATGTATGAATTCAATGAAGCTTCTTATTTATTAATACTGCAATTTCAATCAAATCAAAAATTTCTTTGCTTTTTTTTCATGAGATGAAACAAAATATTCACGTATGCAATAAATTGAATTTACAAAGAACATTTTTGGAAACATCAAAATTGTTTTTTCAACTCAATGCACTATACATTTTGGAAACAACAAAATTGTTTTTTGTTTTTTTCAACTTAATGCATTATACACTAATGCAAAATGATTATTTATTTCACATGTGCCATAGGATTACAAAGCAAAACATAATAGTGGGCACTCCAAGTATAAACACTTAAATTGATCACATGCTATAGCCATTGAATTATAGTCGTTAATCAAATATACAAAAAGTGACAAAAAGTCACCATCACATTTATTACTTGTATTTACTCATATAATTTACAAAGTAAATACTGATATGCAATGAACTTGGAATACAATTGAAGTTATCATTTAATCTCAATTTTGATAACTGTTACTTCTCTGATGAACTTTGCTATTTGCTCAAATGTTCAAATTCAGAGAATTGCTCATTTTGTGAATTTACAGTCTTAGGTTCTGTTTATACCAGTGCATTCATACCAGTAGCATACTACTGACCAGTTGAAGGCAGAGGTGCAGGGCAACCGGGGGGGGGGGGGGGGGATATTGGTTCAAAATACTGGGACAAAATTGACCACAGTTATGGACACAATATAGAATAGGCATATAAATAGGGTCAGCATTCACTATTCAAAATATTAGTCCTGTTTATCCTTTAAGACAATCCCTGGGCAGGCCTCATGGAAAAACAGAGAATACTTTAAAATATCCACTGAACTAACCCAGGCAAAAGAAGAAATAAAACAAAAATACTAAAACCAAAACAAAAACTCCAATCTTTTGTTCTCTAAATGCAGCACGAAGTATTCAAATGGAAGAAATCATGCTAGACCCAAAAGGCATACTACATCTGCCATCATAAAAGACATATGTCTGAACTGACTGGAGTACTTCTTGTCCCCCGCAGCAAATCCATTATGACTTCACAGGGAAGACATCATACCCAATCCTCTATCACCAGATCTTTGCATTCACAGTGCTGTAGTTTTTGTAACATTTTTTTAGGCTAAATTTTACTAAAAGGGATGTAAACAATTTGTAACAGTGCCAAAATATAACGCACATCTTTAGCTTCAAGTCCTGCTTTGACAGAAACCTGATCAACAATCTGCTCAATTTGCTTACCGACCATTCAACAATCAAAGCTCAAAATTTTGCCTTTAACCCTAACCCTAACACTGAACCCTGCTTTTTGCTATCGGAAGGTTAAAAAAGAAATGGAAAAGAAGAGAAGATGAACAAAGAAGTCACTTGGCACCCCCGTGATTCGAACCTTAGATCTCCTGTATGCCAAGCACATGATCACCGACCGACCGGTAGCCACACAGGTTACGCTGGACCGGGTCTACTCTCTTAAATTGGCTGATTGAAATATGTCAATCTTTTAACGATTGATGATAGGAATCAATCTAAATAGATTGAAATGTTTTTTGGGGCGCCCGCCTTAAGCGGGCGCCCCATATATAGGCATGACTTTGTGAAAAGCTTCTAATTTCACTCTTGCTAGATTTACTTCGCAATTGTTTTGCTAAAATTATGCCCATATGCCCAACTCAGAAATAAAACCACAATTTGCTTGGATTTTATTTTATTATTGTTTTCTGATATGCACGGGATAAAATGTTGAGCGTATATTCTTTGTTTAAAATACAAAATTAATGGACTTATAAAACACCTAATAAAATCCAGACCTTTGACCTTTGTATGCCTTCAACCAGTTTACCGTGTATCTTAGAACCCGATAGACGGTGACATTTGACCATACACTAGGATCCACAGCATGCTTATCTATCATGGGAACAGTTCTTAAACCTTGATGCTACCCAGTAATGTTTGCTTAATTAGATGTTATCTTAATTAGAGCTCTAGTAGGCCAAATGTTATTATTTGCATGGTATATTGACTTGGAAAGTTTGTTTGCTGGGGAGTTATAGGCCTATATGTCAGAGTCAGGATGTAGGTATCATTATGCCTCAAATACGAATTATTGTAAGATTTAGTGCAGAGTAGGTTAGATATGAAAATGGAAAGTTACAACAAATGAGTATACACCTGATTCGTGAACTGTGTCATTTTGAAAGACTCTTCCTGTTTATCCTTCATCTCTATTTGATTTTCAGTGTAAAAATAGCAAGTAGATGATGTATATGTATCACAGACGTTATACATTTATAAAAACTTAACGTTTTCTATTGGTCAACATAGGCGTAGATCCCGGGTGGGGGATACCCCCCCCCCCCATATTTTGCCAGGGGAGCTTACTTATTTGTTTCTTCTATACTATTCATCATATACCCCTGCATAACGAAATTCAACAATATTCAATATCCAAAGCAATATCCTCACTATAATAGGTCTCTTGCATTTGATCATTTCCTACTCTTCCCTAGAAAAATCATTATAATACCAAATCTACACACCATGGAATTCACCATATCACGTCCAAGCACTATTCATCATATACCCCTGCATAACGAAATTCAACAATATTCAATATCCAAAGCAATATCCTCACTACAATAGGTCCCAAAACAGAAATCCCCACCCCACATAATCGCAAATTGACACGAAAGCTTCAATCCCATTTATTTCATCCAAAACGGTCCTGTCATACACCTTCCCCAATCAAACACATTTCTCTTGCATTTGATCATCTTCTACTCTTCCCTAGAAAAATCATTATAATACCAAATCTACACACCATGGAATTCACCGTCACGTCCAAGCTCACATTTGGCGCCCCATTCCTTTTTTAAAGGAATTTTTATTTTGTTTTCACTCTAACTCTCCTTGTAGACTGATTTCACTATCTAATCAAGTGTTACTCCTAATGTACTGCCAAATGACATGTGTTGCTTATGTTTGGAATGAGATTTCAAACTGTTTTAGAGTGAAAATTGTCAATTGGAAAGGACTTGTCTCTAATTTGAGATGGCAAAAGATTGAAAAACAATGAAAATCAATCCTTACTACTGAAAATTCAATCAAAAAAGATTTGCCCCTAACTTTGATCACTAAAAGATTGTAACAGATTGAGAATCACTCCTTTTGATTGAAAAAAAAAAGTTTGAAAAATTCAAATCACCCGACTGAATACACAGTCGAAAATGATTTGTCCCTATTTTGGGACGGCAAGATTGAAAATTCAATCTTTTTGACTGAATATTCAATCGGGCAATTTAAGAGCGTAAGTGTTCAGCTTTACACCGTGATTATATGACATCACAGGTGATGTAATACAAGATTGCCATATTATCACACCTAATTTAGATCATCAAAATTTAGTTTTTTCTGCCTGCGATTATTGAATGTGCCTTTAACAGGTATTGTGTGTATATAGCCTCAATATTCCATCCAGGGTAGCCTGAAGTGTGCTACTATTGTAACATGATTACAAACCTTAAATTGGACCAGGCGAATGCACCATGTGTCTTTGCGGTGTAGATATTGGTAATCACTGTTTGCTACAACTACAATCGTATTACGTTATCACATGCAGTGCTGCTCAGTTTGCCCTGCGGCCAGTGATGATGATGATGGTGGTGTTGGAAAACCGTGTTTTGCTGAGATTTGGGAGATAAATGAGTGATGTGTTTCGTTATGTTTTTGCATATTTAGTTTCAACTAACAATGCTGCTGTGTGATGGTTGTCACATAATTTGGAATCAAAGTTGATATTATGGTGATCATTAGCAGAATAAAAATGTGAACATGATGTTAACTTTTGATAAAATGTGGGGCCTGTTGTAGACTAGTCATAAGATTCTCTCCAACCATAGGTTTTGGAATTAGAGGGCTGGGGGCCCAGCCCCCTCAATAATTTATTTTGGTGTGGGCTTGAATACCCTTCAGCCTCCCCCCCCCCATAATTCCAGGTGTCAAACCTACTTTTGTGCCAAATATTCTGACTCGGGAGGGGGGGGGGGCATTTCCAGCACCCTCCAGAATGGGTCATCAACAAAATTATAGTTTGGTCAGTCCCCATGTTGAAAATCTTCCTAAATGTCTCATTTCATTTTCGAGCCCTAAGTACCATACAGTTCATCCCAAACATTTATCCTAAGATCTGAACCCCAACCCAGTGTAGGTGTGATTTTTGTCAGGGGAGCAAGTCCACAGTGAAATGCAGGGGTCATAGTACTCAAACTCACCAGTTCAGTCCCCTGGCAGCTATGCCACTGCCCTAACCAAGGTTTCTGCTAAGTTTGTAATGTTTTTTTTCTCTGGCAGGTCTTATTCTTAATTAAATAATTGGATTATAATTCAAGAATATTCATGTACCAATGTTTTATTTACCAATAGGTATGCAACTTGGCCCCTCTGATTAAAACTGGAAACTGAAAAAGAAAAACCCCACAAAAACAAAGCTGTTTACCATCCGTACTCTAAACCAAACACAAACAAATTACAAACTTTAAAATGTGGGTTTATCAATAATACACTGAATTAGGAAAACAGGAAAACAATTCAATATGGCCTGTTGAGATCTCCAAGGGAAATGTTCAATTACGAGTTGTTTGCTGCAGGAAATAATATATTTCTTTGTTTTTCACAAAGATATCTTAACGATGGAATTTCTGTTGTAGAACCCCTACTATGATCATACAGTTTGACTATGGATAGAGAGTATCACTATGGATCACAATGGCCTCATTTGAATTGCATAGTTCAATATCTCAATTAAACAATCATAGTACAAAATTTGACCTCAAGTTGCAGGGTATGAGTTTTTGTACCCAAATTTTCAGAGGTCATTCAATGATATACAAATGTATTGGGGTTAAAGAACTGTGCCCTGATTAGATGAGCATGTTGTGGATCCTAGTGTATGGCTCCAGTCTAGCATAGTGTTTACTCATTACTGTTTAGTGTGTATCACTAATTCAGTGATATACTGCAAGTCCAATCACAGTGGCCGAAATAAGTCGCTTTGCCGCTTGCTGGCGCTTCACAAGGCTCTGCGTTTGTGATAGAGGGCGTTGCGGTCAGCGAATTGAGCTAGTTGTACACTGCAAAAAAAAGTGTTCTGAATTAGAACACTAAAAATTGTAACACTTATTGAACATATAAAAGTGTACTGGTTGTGAACACCAAGTGTTCCAGACTTTAACACAACAGTATAATTTGTGAACACGTGTGTTCACCTTTTGAACACTTGATGTTAACATATTGTCGTCATTTTGTGAACATGGTGTGTTCATGTTTTGAACACCTAATGTTAAAACTTTGAACACAAAGTGTTCCAAATCCTAACACATTTACATGTTCAATGCCATGTAACACTTTAAGAACACATTTACATGTTCAAAATCAAATGTGTTCAGCTTTAGAACACTTGTGTTCTAATCATTTAGAACACTTGTGTTCTAATCTTTGAACACCGAGATGTGTTCACAAATGTCATACACTTAATGTTCTAGTCTGGAACATATGACACTTAGGCCTACATTATGTTCAATAAGTGTTACAAAAAGGGATGCAATACGTTACGCAAAGCAAGGTACAATGGGTCAATGTATAAATGTACACCTTTGTCCGAAATTTAATTGTAACAACAGACTCAGTAGTAAATGACAGCAAACCTTGGCCTATGCATGTTTGACGAGTGCAACATCGCAATTAGGCCTACATCCATCAGGCATGCCATTGCCATGGCATGAAATCGACCCGCCTACTGACCAGTTGTAAGACACACTCGTCAGAGGTTTAGGCCTACAGTATAATTCACATTATATCAAATTGCAGATTTGCACACTGTCATGACTGTCTGACCATGTGACTGTTGCATGGTCATGATTGATAAGCTTACTACGCATTCATTAAAATGCACTAAAAAAAAAAAAAAAAAAAACGATGAATTTACATTTTTAGTCTCATTGTTCTATGATATGTGGAGAACACGTTCGATATATTTGTTTTTAAATAGAATGGTATTTTGTGGGTAAAATCTCACCTCCAAATCCCCGTCCAAATCGCGGTTTCTCACTCCGATGACATCGTCTGTTCTATTATACGGTGCAACGACGCCTGCGTGGCCCAGCACGTGGTAAATATAGCCTACATACATATAGTGTTCAAAACTAACACATTACATGTTCATTCAGTGTAAAAGTTGTGAACACCTGTAGGCCTACAACACGATTTTATGGGCGTGCACCCAGAGTTCTTTGGATTGTAGGCCTACGGTATAGGCCTAAATTTCAATCTTCGACGAAAGTCTACCCCTATAATAGGCCTATTGTCAGGTATTTTTTTTTTTTTTTCAAAATGTTCAACATGTTCAATGTTCTTTCATTCCGTGCAAGCTGCAGGCCTGTGTAAAATAAAATGAGAACAACTGATGATCTCCATAAAATGGTTTTACAATCAGGCGAGCATTTTATGCTATATGCTATATAGTGTTGTGAAAATTGTAGATTAAACATACAGTGTTCATTTTATGAACATTTAGTGAATGATCAAACACTATGTGTTTAAAAGTTTCCTCTGGCATTATGTTACGAACACTAAGCATTACAAAATTGAATGCAGTACGTCAAATAGGCCAATATGTCGAATTTGAACAGGTGGTGTTCTAATGCTGAACATTTCAAATGCTATGTGTTAAAAGTATCCTCTGACATTATGTTACGAACACTAAGCATTCTGAAATTGAATACAATATGTCAAAATTTGAACAGGTGGTGTTCTAATGCTGAACACTTCAAACACTATGTGTTTAAAAGTTTCCTCTGACATTATGTTATGAACACTAAACATTATGGTTACGAACACCAAGCATTATGAAATTGAATACAGTGTGTCAAATTTTGCACATGTGGTGTTCTAATGTTGAACACTTTTTTTTGCAGTGTAGTTCTGTGCTGTCTGATACTTATATGATCAGGGATCGGCCCGGTGGTGGCCCTGCATGCGCACGACGGGTGTTGCACTTCATAAACAGATCCACGTTTACTTCCGTCATCTCTTCCGTCATCTCACTTAAAAGTGTCACATGTTAGAGGTCTGAATGGTCAAATGAAGTTTTGAAATATCTAAAATGAAATATCACAGAAAGCCACACTCTTACGTTGATTCCCCTTGTTTAATTATAACCCCCTGGACACTTACTGGTCATCTAACAGCATTTCTGATTGGTTGATAAATTGAAATGCTCATTTGAATTGCCAATTATGACTAGGCTTTAAACTATTTATGGTCAAACTTGCATTTGCAGATGATCTTATTAATACCTTCCGTGATTGGTTCAAAATTGGACATAATATTCATTTTGGCCAATCGGCAGGTAGTTCATGGGGTTTAAATTCCTCCACACATGAAGCTTTTATGATCACAAAAGTTAGCAAGGAAATATATCACATGCACAGTGATTTATTAATCTACTTGTTTCACTTAGAACCCTTTTTAAATGACGAAAACCTGCTATACCAACATTACAGTTCTCGTCTAGACTATATCACATTCAGCCATATAGTCGCAAGCATGAGCAACATAGTCAGGCACATCATGTTTCCCATATATTTGAAACACGATATTGCACTGATTTGTTTGGTTACAAGTACGTGTGTAGTCCTCGTATGTTTACCTGTTCTATATCACACCGTGAGAAATTACGATGAGCCAAAATAGCCTCATACCCAATGGCACAGTATATTAACCTCCATTCAAAAATCAAAGCACAAAATTTGACCTTAAGTTGTGGGGTATGAGTTTTTGTACCCAACTCATTCAGAGGTCACTGTATGAGTGTATAAAATATTGGGGTTGAAAGAACTGTGCACTGAGGATTGAGTATGTTGAAACCCAAGTGAATGAGCAAACGAGATATAAAATGCAGATGAAAAATGATAGAAATGTAATAAAAGGAGCAAGGGAATACCACTAAGGGTGCTTGTTATTGACATGCCGCACACATTGAGACAGATTTTGCTGGCGGCTAAAAAAGTGCCCCAGATTTGGCTGAACAAAAAATTATGTAAGAATTGTTCTTTGCAGCCTTGTGATTGTACATGTGTAGATAGGGATGCTCCAGATTTGGCTGAACTATTAAAAAAATGATGTCAGAATTTTGAGTTTGCAGTCTTGTAATGTTTGAAAAACAAGTGGGAATTAAATGCTCCATATTGGTCTACATTTTGATTCTGTAGTCTTGTTATGTCTTGGAAAATTTGTTACAAAAACAGGCTCACCCAGGTGTCATTTTAGGGAGGGGTAAAATTTTGAAAATGTAGATTTTTGATAAAAGGGGTGTCCCTCTCTGATGTTAATGTCACAATTGTCAAAATAAAGCCCAATTTTATTTAAATTTTGTGCACCATTTTGACAAAATGTGGGTGAGGTGGATTTTTTTTTTGGAGTTGAGATTTGAAGTGCTAGGTGTGTCCAAACCACACCCTAGCTTTAGGCCATACACAGTGGCATAGCCAGGGGGAGCCGGGGCCCACAGAAGAAAATAATCAGGGATACAATGGGGACGGCAAAGACTAAAGTGTCATTAAAATGACTGAAAATGTGACAAAACATTGACAAATGGGGATGAAAATGTGGTTTTCCCCCTCCACAGTAAAAGGCTGGCTAGTACGCCCCTGGCCATACAAAAAGTGTGCTCTAGATTTGGTTAAGAACAAATATGTCTTGAATTTTTTCTTGCCAGTATGTTGGTTTGAGGAAAACATGCGGTGGTAAAAGTAGAAACTCTTGGCGCGTTTGCTGCGTGATAATGGATTGTAGCTGTATGCCATACGACATAACTGGTGTACCCTTTGGCAAGAACATGTTAGCTTGACTAATAATCATGATAAGGGAATCAACTAGTCCAGTATTTAGGACATGCTTTTCCCTTATCCCCATTGTGAAGTGTTTGTAGAATATGAAAGAAGAGGAACAGGAAAATGAGAGGATTGTTCATGGTGGATATATCATCAGTTCTGTGGTGTGCTCTTATGATGAATGGAAGGGGGTTAGTTGCATAGTCAGACTTTGGTAATTGAGGGGGAAGGGAGGGACAAGCACTGTGTCACTCCAAGGGGACAAAAACGGGACCTTCTGCATAAGGCCCCTTGATAAACTCTCAGTAAATATAGTCGTGTTCACATTGTCGGACGTACGCCCGGCGGAACTTGGTCGGCGCAAGTTGCTAGGAGTAGCGGTAGGCGCTGCCAGGAGTAGGTGCAGTGTGAACGATGGTCAGCGTAAGTTCCGCCAGGCATACGTCCGACGATTTACTCCTGACAAAAGTCAGGAGTAGCGAGCTGGGTGTAACTTACTCCACCATTTGCAGCTTAATCCAATTTCTACTCCGCCTAAAGTCTAAAGGGTAAACATTTAATAATAATTTATTTAAAAAAATATACAAATGAAATGAATTAAAGTCATAATGTACGATCTTTTTTCAGAATTTACCTTTATTTTTTTCAAAACCGATTCTTTGACATATTTGTAATACTTACACATGTTCTAACTTAAATCTATGAGCAAACTGTCAAATTCGTCTTATTTGTAGTAAAAGCGGGACGATTTTCTGTTGGTCCGACATAAAGTCATAATTTTTAGATTATGACTTTATGTCGGCCACGATCGCAAACCGTAGTCTCGTACAAAACTAGCTTGATTACGCTCCCTCCACATGTGGAGGGCGCGTAACCAAACTGGCCGTGTAGGAGACTAACTCTGAGGCCGCACTCACTGTCCTAATCCAAATAGTGCGAGATGTTTCGAGCCGTGATAGAGGTGAAGTTTATGATGTTGTTTCTTTGCAAATTCCCAATGTTTTTTTTTTTTTTTTGTATTGGGAACTTTCATAATGATTGCATATTATCATTTTAGAAGAAAAAAAAGAAAAATCTAAAAATTTAAAAAGATCGTACATTAAGGCTTTAATGTAAAATGATGTGCGTCAAGGTGGAGGCATAAGGGTGACTGGTTGTGTGTAGAATCGCACAATTTCTAGTTACTTAAATTCCTAAAAGCAGCTTATCTGTAAAGCATCTTTACTACCTAGGTTGTTATGATCTAAAAAATCACGACTTCTCAGAGCCAATTTTATTCAAGTTTCATTTGAAGTATAATAATGTAACCCAATGCTCGAAACAATCAGTTGGATGCTGAGAAAAATAGCGGTGGTTGAAAATAACGACAGAACGGACCCTGAAGCGGGCAGACCCAGGTGAGCTGGCACAATCGAGTGGTCTGTACCAGTGTGTGTTGTGAGATATTGTAGTCACTTGATTTGATTAGTCTGATTTATTTATTTATTTTATTAAGTCATATTTTACCAGGGTAGCCCAGTCAGTGCATAGCACATGATATACATAGGGGCCCTGGAGAACATATACACAATATAAAATTTGATTGTTAAAATTACACAATTAAAATTATACAAAGCTCAATTTAAATACATAAAAACTACATAACAATTTAAAACACAACAATAATATTATTATATACAATTATTGTTATATGAGTATTGATAAAAACTAAAATGGCAAAAGAATAATAAAATATTATCATAGCACACACGAAGGAGATACATAAAACATAAAATACATTAATAATAAAAGACATATAATCTGAAATTGCCATTATTAACTGAGATGTTCAAATATTGTTGATTTAAATGAATATAACTTATTTATTGCACGAATATGATGTGGTAATTTGTTCCATTCTATTGCACCTTGGTATTGAAACGAGCGCCGCGTGACTTTCATTGACGGCAAGAAGTTTATCAGCACTTGACCTAGTATTTACATGATGCGTGTTATTTACAAACTTGAATTTACAGCTTAGATAAGAAGGAACAAGATCATTTAAACATTTAAACACAATAATGCACTTGTGAATTAACCATCGATTTTTAATGTTAATCCATCCGAGTTTATGACGAAGCTCTGTAGCACTATGCCAGGGGGGATAACCTGTTATTGCCCTGGCAGCCCTATTCTGAAGCTTTTCTAGTCGATCAAGATTTAGGCCACTGCAGCTACTAAAAACAACATCACAATAATCAAAAACTGGTAAAATCATGGATTTGTACAAAATATTCAAAGTATTGATGTTGAGGCAAGACCGGAGTCTACGGACAATTCCAATTCTTTCACTAATCTTATTACATAACTTATCAGTGTTACAGTTCCAATTCATATGTTAATCAATAATTACACCCAGATATTTGCAATGGGAAACTCTGCATAATTCTTCATTATTAACAATTGCACGAACATGTTTGAAATTTACCAGTCTCTGGGGTGTGCCAATAAGCATAAGATTTGTCTTTTTTTCATTTAATGTTAGTTTGTTTTGACACAACCATTTACCAACATTGTCTAGCTGAACATTTAAAACAGACTGCAGATTATCAGAATCATTAGAGGCATAAAACAGAGCTGTATCATCGGCATATAAAACAACTTTACATTTATCATCAATTACACTTGTCATATCATTAATATATAAAATGAATAAAAGTGGCCCCAGTATTGAGCCCTGTGGCACGCCGGTATCAATTTTCAAAGAATCAGATAAAACACTATTAATAACAACGGACTGATACCGGAAGTTAAGTAATTTGTGAACCATTTATGCTCAGTACCTTTAATTCCTAAATTGCACAATTTGGATAAAAGAATTTCATGATTGACAGTGTCGAACGCTTTTTTTTTTTTAAAAATATTGCACCAGTTACAAGACCATTTTTCATGTTATTCAAAATGAAGTCATTTACATCAAGCAATGTACTAGATGTTGAATGTTTGGCACGAAAGCCTGACTGCTGCTCAACAAGAATATTATTTTCTGCTAAGAAATCTCGTAGCTGACTATTTACGGCACACTCAAACATTTTCATGACTACTGGCAAAACAGAAATAGGGCGATAGTTATTTGTATCATCTCTATTGCCCTCTTTGAATAACGGAGAAACCTTAGCATGCTTCCACTCAGTGGGTACAGAACCTGATTTTAACGACATATTAAATACAAAAGCAAGTGAATGAGCAATTTCAGTAGCACAACACTAAATTTCAGTAGCACAACACTAAATGGGGGCACAACACTAAATAAACCTCCCAAGAAAAATCAGTTTGTTTTTCTTGCCCAATATGACAATATTTTGAAAGTTTTGTTGTGATTTCCTTAAAGTAGGCCTATAATTTATGGCATTTTTTGGCCCTCACACATGTGTGGGGCTTATGTTATCATCCAAATGGTTGCCTGGTTGTTTCTTTGTTTCTTTCTTTGTTTGGCTGTCCGGGCGGAAGCAAATTCATTAATCCACTCTGCAGCTCCAACACAATAACCGATCAACTTCAAACTTGGTTTGGTGATTGGATATGCTGGCCTGATGTGCTGTATAGTTTTGTGTCATGTTATTTGCATATTTATGAATATTAATAAGCTTATTTGCATATTTTGCCTACATTTTCAAAAATCCACTCTGCAACTTAAACGCAGTCTAGTTATACATTTCTAGATTAACTTTTGAGAAACGAACACACAAACTGTTTCGCAGATTCGTTTGGGGGCAACGTTTTGACCAGATCAAGATGTACCATTTTGAAGTATTTTGATCAACTGCATACCGTTTAATTTCATCATAACATGGCTAGCCATCTGCAGTATGGACCTATATTTTATCAAGGGGGACACCAAATGCGGAAAGATTTGGTGTGGTGCTCCCTTTGAAGACAAAATATCTTTGATTATCTTTATTTTTAAATTGTACATGGCTCCAGAGTGCAAGCTCGGAAGGGCAGAATATGCTACTTTGCAGTTTTTGCCCCATCCCGCACTGATCCTCCTGCAGTTCCTCCCTATTGCTTTGTATCACCACATGTCATCTATTGCATACATGTGCTCATCAGTAGAAATTCATTGTCTTACGCATCTTCTCTCCTGCTCCCCTTTTCCACCCTGACCGTGGTAGCCACTTCTTACACTTTCACTCCATGTCTCATGAAAACAACATAGTACTTCACATTTTGTCAGACTACAAAAAATCAATGTCCACAAAAACGTGGGGAACGTGGGGAACTGTCGTGTGAACTGTCTCAAGGACAGTGGCAGTGCCACGGGGGGTGAGCAAATGCCCCCCAATCAGAACTCTTGCCCCCCCAGTAAAAACCCAAAATTACAAAAATTTCACCTTTTTGCGGTAATTTTGCGCAAACTTTTTTGATTTTGCCCCCCCCCCCGTCCCGGAAAAAAATTCCTGGCGCCGCCACTGCTTGAGAACTCCAATCCCTAAGATTACCCCCAAATTTATCCCCAAGAAATTAATTGGATTTCACTCCCAAGTGATTCTTGCGAGTTCCTTTAGTTCTATACCGGTGTGTGAATGATATATTTTGTGATTCTCAAGTGCTGAGCTCAATTACCCATCTAGTAGTAGCCCTACTAGATGGGTCACTTTTGGTTGCAATTCCAGAGCTGACGTCATCAGGCATTGCAAAACTCAAGGATTCCAGGCTTCAATTGAGTCTTGTGGACACACACAGTGGCGTAGCTGCCGGGTGGGGGGGGAATTGCCCCCCCAGCAAAAATTGCCTATTTGGGCCCCGCCCTCTAGTGCAAGGAAAAGGAGGAGAAAGAGGAAAAAGAGAGGAGAGAGAGGGAGAGATGGGGAAGCCATACGATATGCAATATTTTATGATTATTATCAATAAGCCTGGCAAAATTTGTCTATTTGGGCCCCCCCCCCCCTGCCCCCCCTGGCTTGCCCCCCCCCTGGAAAAAATCCCAGCTACGCCCGCTGGACACACACTCAGGATTGACTTCGAATTGCAATTCTCAAGCATGTCAATCCTGGAGAATTCTACGACCATCTGATCACAACTAATACCCATCCTGCATTATTGTATACACAGCCAGCAGTATGGAAAAACAACGCTTTTACTTTTTAAAATGCATCTTATGTTGACAATGACAATGAATTCTGTGAACCATAAGTGCTTCTGCCTACATACATCAAATATTGGTCAGCTGAATCCAGGCAACCTTGTCCGTCATACAGGGTGACCCTGAAAGAACTGTATCATCTGGAACTGGATTTTTGGGTATTTTAACGCCTAAACCAAACATAACTAAATAACCAATGTTGTTGAGGAATATATCTGTATCAGGTATCACATACTTTTGTAACAATCGACCGTTCCATTTTTGAAATAGAAGAACTTTACAAAACTACCTAATTTTCAATTCGTTCCACAGAGTCAAATATCAATGACAATGGACGCCTCATGTAGTGATGATGCGCAGGGATTAGCACTCTGATTGCAAATCATCAATTGATATTTGAATCCGTGGAAAGGGTTGAAAATGAGGGAGTTTCGTAAAATTCTTATATTTAAAAAAACAGGGTGGTCAATTGTCAAAAGTATGTGATAGCTGATTTATTCCTCATTTAGTTATGTTAGTTGTGCTGTTAAAATACCCAAACAATTAAGTTTCTGATGATACAGTTCTTTCAGGGACACCCTGTATCTGAGAAGCAAACCTTGAGAAACAGAACGTGTCGTAGCTCATCTCTCGGCTCATCTCTGTGACAGTCCGTGCTAGCGGCACATCTGTAAAATTGACACACAGATGGTTGCCATTAAGACACATGGATGCTATTGAAAATTCTATAGGAAATGAGTCAAGGAAGCCAACCACACTTATATTTCCATAGGTCTTGCGATTCTTGAGTTAAGGCTAAGTATATCAAAATGAATGTTTTTGGTGTTTTCCCCTTCCCGGGTAAAATCCTGCACATGGTGCAGGAATGACACCCCTTATATCAAGCCTTGGGATCTCTTTCATAGAACTGGTCTATATCATCCCTCATGTGTGTCAGCTTTATTTGTCTCAATATATTCGAGTGCAGACATTGCCAGGGCATGCTCCCCTCAGACCTGCCTTAATTGTTGTATCTTCTGGGGGAATTGCATTCAGTGGCTGCGCCAGGAATTTTTTTACTGCAGGGGCAACGGGGGTGGGTAAGAGTTCTGACTGGGGGCCGCCACTGATTGCATTGGAGGTAGAGGAGGTGTAATTCGGAGCTGAAATAATTTCGGTTATCCCAAGGATGAAAGTCAGCGAATGGCTGCAGTTGTTAGCAAGCTGAAAGAACATTTTGATAATTAAGTATATAAGTGTGTGATATTTGAATTCCATGGGACCTCTACACCACTGACTTTGATATTTTTAAATACCAAAACTGATATAAAATTCCATCACATCAAAAATCATTGGCGAATATTCTGATGAACTTTTAAAGCATCAAAAAGTAAATGTGTTCATAGGCATGAGGTGAACTTGGCATGTTTTTATTTATGCTTGATCAAACATGCATGCATGTCATCCTTATCTATACCTTCTGTTCTTACAAAGGTTTTTCCCGTTGTAAAAAGTTGTATCTT
The DNA here is from genome assembly GCF_039555335.1 of Amphiura filiformis. Taxonomy (NCBI): domain Eukaryota; kingdom Metazoa; phylum Echinodermata; class Ophiuroidea; order Amphilepidida; family Amphiuridae; genus Amphiura; species Amphiura filiformis. The sequence continues at coordinate 42,166,715 of NC_092634.1, forward strand.
ACAGAGTGCCTGTGCCTTAGTACTTCCTTTTAACGTAGTTGTATTCAGTCATATCACGCTGTAACGCTCAATGTCAACATATTCCGCTACCACATTTTTTTCAGAACATCCAAAGCTATCAGATTATGAAATCCCATTGCACAATCTGCAATTACTTCCTACAGTAACATCATTTCCCTGTTTTGTTTGGCACATGTAAAATCGTTTATGCTCGATCAGACTTGCACTGTCAACTTTAATTTGATTTCTGTCGCATATCATGACAGCTTTGGGAAGGATAATAGTAACTTCTAGTACCTCCGCCATCTAATAATAGCTATAACCGACATTGCCTTGTTAAAAAAAAATCAATCTATGACAGGGATGTATCTCATTTCATTTCATCCGATTGTCAAAGGGCGTAGATCCTGTCATAGGAAGAGGTGTAAATGAGGAAAATATGCCTTCTGCTTGAAACATCCTAAGCATGATTTTGTTTGTATGATCACAGGATTTGAAACATTTTCAAAAGAAGTAATACTTTCAAATTAGATATTAATGCTTGGAGTTGCTAACCTTTTTTGATCCGAGGGCTATATGGTGAATGTCAAAAGTTTTTGCTGAAGACTTGGGAATTAGGAGTAAGCGGGGCTGATGGGGGGGGGGGGCAAGGGTAATCCTAAAAATAGGTACCCATATTAGTAGAACATAGTGTGTATTTCAACCAATCTGGATAGTATAGATCCAGAGGATGATTTAAGGAAGCCCCATCATGCACTGTAAAAGTGTTATCACTAGAGTTTCAACTGCCACTTTACTTTTCAAATCCCATTGAACTCTGTGCAAAAGATGTTATTTTAGAATTGCCCGTGTGTCATTATTTCTTGGTCGATTTCAGATCTAAAGTGATGTATGCATGAAGGATAATTCACACCTCCTGTATATAACATAAAATGTGAAATCGACCAACCTCTAGAAGGTGTTTTTACTGTAAATATATCTGTCCAAATTCAAATTTAACCATGCACGTGTGTATGCAGTGGACGAGCAGTGGTGTCATGTTCACTCACACAGCTGTGCTAACCGCAAGACTTGCTGGGAAGTGCTTAAATCATCCTCTGGTATAGATCTATGCTTATCGTTTAACGCTTTGTCTAGCTTATAATCGGCAAAGATTCATAACTTGCATCATGTATTGATAAAACAAGTCATTGATTGGCCTTTCAGAGCCTCTGACCATGCAGACAGTAAAATTGAAACAAGAACAGAGAATTGTAAGTCTTATCATTTGGTTCATCACTTTGACATGCATTTGTCAAGATCTGAGAAGTGCTTCTGGCAAAAAACCTCTACGTGTTCATGATATAACAGAAAAGTTGTGATATGATCAGGCTCTAGGAGTCGCTAGTTGGTATGGTACAATATTGATTCAGAGATATGACCAAAAAGTAAGGGTACAATTTCATATATTTTTTTAAAATTGAACTTCCAGAAAGGTCTTCAATTGAATTTCCAGAAAGGTCTTCAATTTGTTGATGTTGTCTGCACCAAAGCTGGATTCAGGATGGAAATCAAATGGACACATGTTCAGCTCAGTGGTGGCACCAGGAAATTTTTTGGGGGGCGGGCATGGGAAAGTGAATTTCAGGAGGGGGGCAAAATCGACAAATTTTGCCCAAAAATTGCGGCAAAAAGGAGAAATTTACGTAATTTGGGGTTTTTTGCCTCAATAGTGTGTGTGTGTGGGGGGGCAGGAAAATATGGGGGGAGGAGGGAATGTGCCCCCTGATAAAGTGGGAATTCTAATGAATATGAATGTGTAATTTAACCTGAGGATAGCCATTCTTGTAAAACACCATTTTGTAGTGGCTCGATTCAAATCGTGTGCGCCAACTTAAAAATCCCACGGGCGTATACACATGCGTTGAAGGGTGATTTGTCTGTACGCTGGCGGACTGCAAAATCCAACCAGCATAACGTTACTCTCAACTTGAGACACAGTATAGCATTGATTGACTTCATATTTGGTTCACTTGACCATGAGAAAGCACCATGTGAACTTGCATGGTCCAATAATAATTGTATTAGGTTAAACGCCCACATGGAATCCATCATATTTATAATACTACCATATTGACCACATCAAATATGACAGAAGCTGTTTTAATCTATTACTAATATCATAAATAAACAAATCATCAGTAGGATAACATCGACACTGTCTGGTGTGGTTCCCTAACTAAACTGAAATTCACGTGCCAATTTAATCAAATCATCGTGCACTGTCCATTGGTGGGGTACAGAGTTTGTTGTAGGACAGGCCTCACTATGGACCACAATGGCCTCATCCCAATGGCATAGTTCAATAACCTCAATTAAACAATCAAGAGTGCTAAATTTGACCTCAAGTTGCAGAGTATGAGTTTCTGTACTCAAATTTTCAAAGGTCATTCAATGAATGTACAAATGTATTGGGGTTCGAACTGTGCCTGATAGATGAGCACGTTATGGATCCTAGTGCTTTGTAGTCTGTGGTTATAATGGTAAGAATATTTAATATTAGTCTAATAATTATACAAACAAACATCGTTAGTGACATTATAAAAGCGAGTGTTTTGTGTGGTTTGACACTAAAAGTTCAAATGCCTTAGGCCTGTAATTATTCATTAATGAGTACTATTTTAAAGGTTATTGTGGTTTGCAACAGTCTTGTGTGGTGTTGAGAAAAAAATGATAGGCCTATTTGTATTCCAACAGGTTCACTGTCGGATTCAGTGTTAATTTATCAAACTATTAGATATCACGGAGAGAACCAGGCTTGCATTTCACTATCACTATACATGTACATGTGACAGTGGCACTACAGTAGGGGGAAGGAGGAAAGTCCCCCCCTCTCCTGGCTCAAAATACCAGGACAAAATTGACAAAAATGTGTACATTTTGTGTGTGTGTGTGGGGTGTGTGTGTGCACGTTTGTCGCATAGAGTCATTTTAGTAGGGATCAGTGGGACAGTTTTGAGCTTTTTGCTCCCCTTGTGAAATGTTGCCAAGTACCCCACTGTATGTCACATTTATGACCACACGATCATTCTAAATTTTTCAACAACAAATAAATATTTTGAAGTGCAGGGCCTATCTATATTTGTATTACTGGAAGGCACCTTCAGACCCTTTGCTGCGCCTTGTCCTTGCACTTGCACTTGGATGTTAGAAGAATGTGTTGCACCCAGGCTATGTACCCCTGGCTAGTTCTTGTTGATGATTTTTTTTTTAATGACATTGTGGATTAAAAATAATTACTAAAGGTTCTCTTTTTTACATCGATCATTCATTTAAACCCAGTCCATGATTCAAGTTTTGCTCGAACTTGGACTTGTAACTTTACAAGCAAATTCATCTAATTTTAGTGTTAGAAGTTGTAGTAAAAGTTTACACACTTTTATGAACATGTTTTGTCAACTAAACGAGGAGTCTCATGAGGCCTGACTAACTATAATATCCCTTTAGTGCTGACAAAAATAGCCTGCCCATAATCTTGTTATGTGTTGTCAATATCATTAAATCATAAACATTGACTTTGAGATGCCAATAATAAAGGAACTTGGGAAGGTCAAGGAAGTTATGGTGTTATGTATGTTTAAGTTTGAGGTAGTCCATATGGGAAGATACAAAAAACAGGTCAAGTAACTTCCATGTTGTATAGTTGGATGAAGATGGGGATGTATACTATCATGGTTTGCAGAAAGAGGTGTTCTTTAATAATTAGGGTGAAGGAAGGAGTCACATTTGTGAGCTTGTGTCAACATAGGAGTGTGGTTGAAATTCATTACATGCTGTTTTCAGATTACAATGACCACACTCTTTACCTGTAGAGTTTCATTTGGATACTTCACTTTCCATAACACATTGCAAATTACTCATTCTGTGTTGTTAATGACATTCCCCAACATTGATTGCTGGCATTTACATATTACTCATTTGCTACACAATGGACAGCCTCACTTGCTCAAGAATAAAGTTCTTATGCCATTTTATCCTCTTTATGTGTATGCTCTATTGCTGTTGTTGCAGCTATCTTCTGAAGATAGCAATAAGCATTTATGGTGGGAGTTTTCTGTGCTGTGTGTTTGGAGGGTGATTCAAGGGCAGCTTGCTCCACCACTGCAGCTTGTTTAGTCATATTAACAACTTTAATTCCTGTACTGGTCAAGGAATGTTTAAATTCACAACTACACACTTAAAACTACGGGGTCAAAAAATGACCCAAACGGGGTCATTTTTGACCCCAGCATAGTTATCAACTAAACACCATACCACTAACGGGGTCATTTTGACCCCATTGGTCGGGGTCATTGCAATGACTACGTATTTGGGTCAAATAGTAACCCCATTGGGGTCAAAATATTACCACATTTGGGGTCAAATGAAATGACCCTTCAAAAGGGTTGCCTTATTGGGTTACTTAATGACCTCATTTCGGGGTCAAATGAAATGACCCATTTGAAAGGGTTGTTTTATAGGGTTACTCAATAACCACATTTAGGGGTTGTTTGGATTTTTTAGTAGGCCTATGGTCATGCTGGTCCCACCAGGACATAAGTGTGTTTCTGCACAGAGAAAGCATTACATAAACAGCAAACTGCAAAATGCGTCTGTGTATCACACTCACACACAGTCAGTCATCACCTATGACAGTTCACGTATTATAAGCTTACATGATAAAAGCTTATAACAACTGCAGCCAAGACACCAGCCACGACAGCATGAAATTGGAATGAATCTGCGTGCATAGACAAGGGTCTATGCAGTCTCACTTTTCAACTAACTTTTCATATTCCATCATGCAGACAAGCACACACGACAATCCGCTGAGCTGCACAATCAGAACAAATATGGCGCTGATGTGACCATGTGAGCCGATGCACACCGTGTGTGCAAATAGTTCAAATGCAAGTCATTATAAAGTTGACAAATTGGGTAACTTCGGTCAAAAAATTAGTTTTATTTATTAATCAACAAACATTAATTGCAGCTCATGTTTAAACTCATTTATGAATTGAGATTTTCAAAGCGGAAGATTGAAACTGATATCAATGTGCGACGGTATCGGCAAAATGACCACTAAGTTTTTGACCACGTTAAATGCGTGGCTAAAATGACCTCGTGAATGTGGTCAAATTAAAACAGTACAACCCCCTTGAAGGGTCAAAACAACCCCAAACGGGGTCAATTCAAAATGACCACGGAAAATATAACCCCGTAGTTTTTAGTGTGTACACTTACATTAGCACATTATGCAGAAAGGTTATAAACCCATGTTATTTATGTCGCACTCGTTGCTAGCTCCACTACTGTAGCTTGTGTAGTCATTATTGTAAATAACTGCATTCAATTTCTACTGGTCAAGGGATGTTGAAAATTCACAACTACACTTACATTAGCACATTTAGCAGAAAGGTTATAGACCCATGTTGTTTATGTCACACTCGTTACTAGCTCCACTACTGTAGCTTGTGTAGTGATTGTTGTAAACAACTGCATTTAATTTCTACTGGTCAAGGGATGTTGAAAAATTATTCACAACCACGCTTACATTAGCACATTTAGGAGAGAGGTTATAGACCCATGTTGTTTATGTCACACTAAATCAACACAACAGCATAACAAACTTGCTATGAAGAAGATTCTCCAATGTGCTAACTTTCTTGTTTGATTGTAAACATCCAAAAAGAAAGGCCTCTATGCGGTTAGTTCACAACATGCTCATCTATCAGGGGCACAGTTCTTAAACCCCAATACATTTGCACATTCATTGAATGACCTTTAAAAATGTGGGTACAAAAACTCATACTCTACAACTTGAGGTGAAATTTTGCACTATGATTATGTAATTGAGGTTATTGGACTATGCCATTAGGATGAGGCTATTGTGGTCCATAGTGTCAGCAGCTATTGACAGGCATAAACCAACCTCATGGAAGTCAAATTTTGAAATAACAAAATAGACGGAGTGACAGAAGAAACATGTAACATCTTCAATACGTGTATGGACAGGATGGTGGATTGGGATGTTATGTTGTCTCTTCACACACACTATGGACCACAATGGCCTCATCCCAATGGCATAGTCCAATAACCTCAATTAAACAATCATAGTGCAAAATTTGACCTCAAGTTGCAGATTATGAGTTTTTGTACCCAAAGTTTCAAAGGTCATTCAATGAATGTATGAATGTATTGGGGTTAAAGAACTGTGCACTACTAGATGAGAATGTTTTGGATCCTAGTGGCAGCATTCAGGATGGACTGAGAGGGCCAGGTCATCCTATTGGAGATGTAGTGCATATATGCATGTCTTTATTTTCATTGACAATGATGTTTGTTGAAGGATCAGATTTTGTTTTTATTTTTGGGTTTTTTTATTTTCCAATGAAGGGGGGGGGTGCTGGCTGGATTTGTCACTGGCAAGATTTAATGTTTAACACCTCCCATGACCAACTTATGGAGAAACATTTTTCAAGGGAGGAAATTTGACAAGAATTGGCAAAAAAGGCCTAAAAATCTAAAATATTAAATGGCTGCCAGCATCTCACAGTGGAAAGGGCAAGATGTCCATCGGGTGAGTGGGTATGGGCAAAATGTTTTAGGAGGTTCTACCCCCTTGCCCCTCGGCTATAATACTGAGTGGAACAGATATACACTGTAAAAATGGTGTCTTGGCAAAAGACACTTTATGTGTCATCAATTGGGAGACATGTATCTATTTAGACACAAAGTCATGTCTCTGTACAAGATATGTTCAAATGTAACGTCTCTTTGCAAAACACTTATTCACAAGTCATGTTTTATGCAAGACACTTCGGGTTTCTAAGACGTGTCTTTTGTCATCAATTGGGAGACATGTCTGGCTGGAAGACGTGGCTTTGTGTCTTAGATGTTTTTATTGGTTCTATTTTTCAAGACATGTCTATTGCCAAGACATGTCTTACATATGACGTCAAGACACCATTTTTACAGTCACTATGGACCACAATGGCCTCATCCCAATGCCATAGTTCAAAACCTCAATTAAACAATCATGGTGCAAAATTTGACCTCAAGTTGCAGAGTATGAGTCTTTGTACCCAAATTTTCAAAGGTCATTGAATGAATGTGCAACTGTATTGGGGTTAAAGAACTGTGCCTTGATAGATGAGCATGTTGTGGATCCTAGTGAGTGTAGGCAAAACATGTTGTACAGAATTGTCCCTTTAATTCTTTGACCAGTTCAAAAATTGAACTTGGAACTGGAAATACAGTTGAATATCTGGGTCACAGGCTAACCTTGTGACTAAAATAGGTAAGTCAAAATTGTCTGGTGATCATCAATGTTATTGAAATTGGTTGTGAAACAGGATGCATCCAGTTCCAATTTTGAGAAGTGCCATGATTGCTGTACCTGACTTGCTTATATACTTTACTCTGATGTAATAAACCCTTAATTTCCAGCTATCTTGGCTATTTTAGAAAGTCATGAGTCATGTAAAAAATTCACAGAAACACATTTTTGAAGAAATCTATTGAAGATACACATTTTGTCCCCCAAAGACCTAAAATGTTCAGATCTTTTGGAAAAAAATGTGTATCTTCAATAGGAAAGGTCGACATTTTCAAATGATGGTTGGCTTTTCCTCCACGCTACATACACTTACATATCATTAGATTTAGTTTGAGGACTGTTAAATGTCAAAAATGTCAATTTTTAATCATTTGCCGTGCAATTTGTATTATGTCGCAAATTTTTCAAAATTGAAATTATTTGATATCAGAAAGCCATTTCCTCGTATTCAGAATGCAATTTGGTGTGTTTGATGTGCTCTCACTAGGTCTCACAAAAATATGGTGCAAATGTTGCTATCTGATCCCTTAATGGCTTTCTTTTTAATGTGTTTACAGTGATGGCACCAGGATTTTTATTTGGGGGATGCATGGGGAAAAGTGAATTCCATTCATATAATTTGTAGTCAGAGGTTTTGTGTGTGTCTTTTTGAATCAAATCATATGTTTACCACTGACTCAATGCTATGATTTTCAGTTTTCCAGCAGCAGAATTTTTTTTCTGTTGATAAGGGGCAGTCTTCAGTGAATGACTCTTTTCATTTTCAGAGCCACCAAACCTTTAATTTATCAGATAGATGAGGTTTGCTTATTCTCTGTTGACAAGGGGCAGTCTTCAGTGAACAGATCTTTTCAGAGTCATCAAACCTTTTATATTAGCAGATGGGCAAGGTATGCTTGTTCTCTGTTGACAAGGGACAGTCTTCAGTGAACAGCTCTTTTCAGAACCATCAGTAGGCAAGGGACAGCCTACATGTCTCATTCTTAGGTACTTTGTCCTGAAGAAAGCTTGACAGTTCTAAACTTGTCCGACGGTGAACCCGCTAAAAACTTACCAACAGCAGAAAAATACTGTGGCAAAATTGTGTGCAAAATGTTACTGTCCTTCATTAATATGAAACCCTATCTTAGTTGGCATCCCTCCTGCTATATCGGAAACAACACTTCCATATATTGTTAGTATTTATTTCCTTCCATGTCATATGTCTATTATGGGAAAAAATAAAAGTGTTGTTGACATTATGTGTCAGTCTGTACAAGGGGAAAACATATTTGTTTAAAAATTAAAAAATGACCATCAACATAGGTTGTATTTTTAATATCCAGTTTCTTGTTTACTTGTTTGTTTATTTTTGTTAATTGTTAAATAAAGATATTTTCCAAACATCAAATGCATTTTACCTTGTTCACTGGTTTAAAACATTTGTTAAACATTATCCAAATAAAATAATAAAAAGTTTTAAGAAGTGATTTGATTCATAAATCACAAAGAATTATTTGATAAATGTTCCTCAAGATAGAAACTGAAACTTGATGTGTTTCATGTTTTTTTAGTATGGGTGTGACACTCATTGGTCACGATTCCCTAGAACAATATTTACCTCAACAATATGATAGATAATATGGTATCGGTCATCAACCTAAATAGTTCATAGTGGAACAACAGAGGATGATTTAAGGAAGCCCCATCATGCACTGCAAACGTGTTATCACTAGAGTTTCAACTGCCACTTTACTTTTCAAATCCCATTGAATTCTGTGCAAAAGATGTTGTTTAAGTTTGAATTGTGTGTGTGTCATTATTACTTGGTCGATTTCAGAACAAAAGTGATGTATGCTTAAAGGATAATTCACACCTTCTGTAGGTAACATAAAATGTGAAATCGACTAGCATTTTGAATGCGTTTTTATTGTAAATATATCAGTCCAAATTCAAATTTAACCATGCCCGTCAATGCAATGTGCGAGCAGTGGTGTCATGTTCACTCACACAGCTGTGCTAACAGCAAGTCAACACAGTGGCGTGGTGGGAAGTGCTTAAATTATCCTCTGGTGGAACAAGTAGGCCTATGCTCAAACATGCAACACAGGCAAATAATGGGTAAACAACACTTTGTCCAAAGTTATTTTGTCCAATTATGTTTTGTCCAATTTATATTTTGTCCAAATATATTTTGTCCAAACATATTTGGTCCAAGTGTTATTTTGTCCCATTTATTATTTTGATCAAACTATAGTAAAATCTCATGCCAAGTAAATGTGATTTTAATCGGCAAACAATAATTCTGTCCTGGTACACCAGAGTTCGATAGTGTCTCATGCAGGCCCGTATGCAGGATTTCATTTGGGGGGTGCTGATCTTGTGAAAAGTGGACTTACTTTCCAAAATTTGGAACTTTTTTGTCCAAAAAAGCATAAATTTTTTTTTTTTCTGCTACGCTAGCAAATTCTGTAATTTTGGGACTTTTAGTATACTTTTCCAAATTGGGGGGGGGGTGCCCCCTGCGTACGGGCCTGGTCTCATGCCACACTGTGGTCTTACGCCAAGCAATTCCAAAAAGTTGACAGCCGTGACGAAATACCCCTTTAAATTTGTGACTTGTGATTTCAATATACTTTTTAAATTCTTCTCATAACAGCTTTTAAGGTGGATTGTATTCAGTCAAAAGGCTGTTCACCATCCTCAGAAGTGATTAAAAGTCTGTGTAAAACAGTCACATATATGTATCGCTGTAAAAGAGCCTTTAGCATGTCGCTTACCATATTGAATTAGAGTGACTTACAGCTTCTTTCTGCATGCTAACGGTTGTAGACATCTCCCTTTACAACATTGCTATTCACGTCGTATGTATGAAACCATTTTGATTTGGATTGGTGTGGATTCACTAAAGCCCACAATGGCCTCATCCCAGTGCCATAGTTCAATAACCTCAATTAAACAATCATAGAGCAAAATTTGACCTCAAGTTGCAGATTATGAGTTTGTGTACCCAAATTTTCAAAGGTCATTCAATGAATGTGCAACTGTATTGGAGTTAAAGAATTGTGCCCTGATAGATGAGCATGTTGTACCTAGTGATTACTATTGTCCATAATGCATCTACAGTGGTAATGAGTAGAACCGATCCAAATCTGAATACCATTTGGAGATGCATATTGTGTAACACAAGTTTATCAAGTAAGGCTATATATAGTACCTGAACCAAATCTTGGCAGTTGCAGATAGAATCAGACCCGGAAAAATATCTCATAAACATCATATTTCTTTTTCATTTAACCCCCTGGACACTACTGGTCATCTAACAGCATTTCTGATTGGTTGATAACTTGAAATGCTCATTTTAATTACCAATTATGACTATGCTTTAAACTATTTATGGTCAAACATGCATTTGCAGACGATCTTAAATAAGATAATATTCATACCCTCCTTGATTGGTTCAAAATTGGACACAATATTCATTTTGGCCAATCGGCAGGTATTTCTCATGGGGTTAACTTAGCAGACAAGTATATCTAGAAATTAATGCACTAAGTAGATACTGGTTGTATTTCCATTTACAATAACTATGCAACCCCACTTTTTCATCATACCATTGTGTTTCCATACAGCCTAGCCGAATGTAACCAAATTACAATACTTTGAAGTTCTTATGTGATTTGCTAAGCAAGTAGCGACTATTGAAATGTACATGCTGCGATGTTTTAAAAGCATCGCATCACGTTGCGGTGTGGAGTCGGAATCGGGATGATGATGATAACAAGACTATGGCAATGACTTTGACAAGAATGGTGATGGTGTTGTTGACGAGGATGATGATTACGCGAGCAATAATCACCGTCACTAGTATAGAAACTTAACTACTTTCTAACCTAAGCAAAATGGCCCATTGCCAGTTAATTACAAAACCTTTTTGGCCATAACATAACAAGTAAGTGTTACAAGCACGTAGCACTTTACTTCTAGAGGCAATGACGCAAGAAGTCAAATTACTGCAGAGAAATTATGATGCCACTTGAGCTGGTCATATAAGCTTACTCAGACTGTAAGCAAGTTCATTGGTCTGAATGACCATTAAAGTGAAATTGTTTGAGAGGTTCATGTAACAAAAATGAGAGCATGATCAAAAATGAGATCATGATTCAAAATGACAATCTCTAGGCACATTAACCTAAGAACAGACATTGACTGTTATCATTCTGACAGAATACTACTCTCCTCACAGTTGGACAATAAGGAGTCGTAAATCATGTAGCATAAATTCACTTACACATTTCAGGTCTCATCTTATTAACATATTGAAATTAGGAGTTCAAATTGGTGTATTTCTGAAGATATCATCAAAAACCTTAGTCTCAAAGGTGGTATATCACAGTCAAGACTAATTTGACAGTTTTTTGACGATTTCTTTGGATTATACCGATTAACCCTAACACCAGTAAAAACCACAAAATACCACGATGAAAAATTCATAACATGCATGCATCCCAGGGTCTCGATGGCGCAATCACCGAAGTGTGATATGCTCACGTGATTTTCTGGCGGGCAGCAATAACCCGAGCAGCTACCGGTCCGCGATCGTTCGCTTGGCATGCGAGGGTCAAAGGTTCGAATCCAGGGGTGCCAAGTCAAAAATTCTTCTTCTTCTTGAAAAATTCGGATCTTCTCTGACTTCCGATACCAAAAAGCATGGGTCAGTGTTAGGGTTAAGGAATGCCTAATTTCAATATGTTAATGAGAAAATTATGAGCTTTCAACTGATACAAAAATCGGCATTTTGATGGGGTAAAGTGCGGGGATGAGGCTAATAATCATGTCACCCACCTATAACTTTTTAAGTTTGGGCCATTTGCTTTAAAACTCTCCCACCTGATCGACACACAGCTGAAGAAACTAACAAACAGCAATAAAATGATTGACACGTGAAACAAGTAAAATTTTTATCTCAAATCCAAAATAAAATAATTATTTTGATGCCCGATCAACTTATGCTTATTGCAGACATGAAGATAAAAGTATAATATTTTTTTAGTAAGATGCAATATTTTGCCAACCCACTGACTCTAGCTTCCTGATGTGAAATTCTAAAATTTCATATACTATTTAATTACATTGGGGGACTTATTGATCACACAAATGTCTACGCACTATGTAGAATGGCTTAACATGAGTCTGAATGAACCTGACATTTTGTGCGTCAGGACTTGTAAGACTTAAGTTATATGTGTCTAAAATTAGACACTTTATATAATAAGGCAATCTTAGCAGACGGCTATTCCAATTGAAATCCAGACACCCCCTATATGGTAGACACAACCTTAATCTCCCACACAGGGGGTGTAGATTTCAAATGGAGTTCACCCATTCAGGTAACCCCATTTGAAATTTGCACTCCCTGTTTGGAAGATTACTGTAATATCTTCCATAGGGGGTGTAAGTACTTCAACCAGAATAGCCTAATATGGATCAACTTAAATCTGCCAAGCTTTCATGGTTTATAGTCTATGGCTTTTGATTTTTGAGTGTAGTGAATTAGACCGTTGTACTTTATGCTCAGTGTGATCAAAAGTACTGATTCTTAGTTTTAATGTAAAGTCTCATATGAAGCTATATGAGACAAGATCTCTTCTCCTTCCCTGAATCCCACACTCCATATCAGGGGTCAGGGAAAATAATCCGAGCTACATACACAGAAACCTTCAACCCCGGTGGGTTGGGTGGCTGAAATGTAAAATTGTTCATCATGTTCATATCTCTCACATCTCCCTGCTCTGAATTAATGGGCAAGTTACACTTGAAAAGTTCAGTAGTAGAGCTCAAGGCTATAAGTTCTTTACCCCCGATTAGTTATAAACCCTATTCCTCACCCTATAACTTATGCCCTAATCCTACCCCTTACCCTAAAAATAACCCCAACTCTAATCCTAATCCTAACTCTGACCTTAAACCTAGCCAAACCCTATCTCTAACATTAACCCTAACCCTAACCTTATCCCTAACCCTATATTCTAAAATGATAAACATTAATTTAAACCCTTTTCAAAAATGACCCTTCAGATTATATTATGGGCTGTTCCCTTTGAACCCTGCAGCAGCAGTGGTGCATATTAGCAGGCAGTTTTAAGCTGGTTTAGCTCACTTGTCTCACCACACCCAAGTGTAATACGGAGCTGTTAATTAAATGCTGAGAGGACCTGCACGTACTGACTTTATTTTTGCCCATTTTATAATCAACAGGATCATGATTGATACAGACAATATAAATTGAAGGAAAGAACAAGAACAAAGGCCATCCTAAAACATCTACTATCTCCAGAATGAAGAATGTGATAAAATATAAAAATAATGGGAAACCGAACAGGTCATTGTACCATGAATGTAGTAAACTGTGATTGTTCACTAGCTGACAAAATAACCCAATTCCCCCAGTTGAATTTACCATGTGAATGTAAGGAATATGTGTCTGTATAGTAGAAAGGTAAAGCTGCCCCATGTAAAGTATCTGGTATTATTATACTTAATTTTATAATCAATTACTGAACAGGTAACATAGGAATAGAACACTGTTATTTTATCCAAGCAGATACAGGTGGATTTCAACAAATTAAGCTAATTTTGCTGATTGAAGCGTAGACCAGAAAATGTCTGATATCCCTAAAAAATCTTTGACCCATTTAGCAAAAAGCACCTCCTTTAAAATTAAATTAATGTGTTGACATGGGTCACTGGTCTCATCTTATTTTATGTGGACCCGAAACTGTCTTCCTTCCTGATAAACAAACAATGACCAAATTGCCAGAATGAACGATCTCTGCATAGCTTTCCACCAGGTACCGACCAGGTATTGAACTACAATCCTGTTAAAAACAACTCTGACATAAATACTAAACAATTGAAATGTTTGCCCTATCAAAATTGGAGAGGTGAGTGAACATTGGTGAAACATGGATCCATTTTAAAGCTGTTAAGCACAGACTCCCCTTCTCCCACCACCCCCCAATCTTTCAATGTTGGAGGGTATCATGCTTTGTCCAACTTTGAATTGGGAGAGTGGGCGCAGATATTATTCCAAAAGAAGCAAAAAGTGTGCCAATATCATGTTTTTCCACAACTGCAATCCAACATTTTTTAAAGCTTTAATTTCACAAGTAATAATAATGGCAGCTATTGTAGATTTTTTCAAGAACCATTTTTTCTTACACTGGCGGGCTGAAATAAGCACTTTGTTTCTCACACATGTGTTCTATTCTATGTTTGTTTAACATGTTGTCAGCTTAACCGCCTGCTTGCCCTATCAACGGCAGACGACGAGCGCAAAAAGTTGATAAAATTCGACAAAAATTGTGAAATTATTATAAAAATATACAATTTTGTGGGAATATTATGAATCAACATTAAAAATGCATTGAAATTGGTATAAATTAACCCATTATTGGGTCAGCAGTTCTTGAAATGGCTTTTGGGAATGTAGTATGCAAACTTTTTGAGATTGAGGAAATTTATATCAGTAGCAGACATTTAAATGCTAAGAGCAAAGCATCACCTGTCATGGAGGAAATTGATGATATGTGTGCATGAAATCAGATAGGACCTATCTGTATTCATTGGTGAATTAATGTCTACCTATAATGCATTGCAAAGACAAGGTAACCTAATTAGGTAACAATAGAGGTTACGCTACACCTTTTTCTCCACATTTTCAAGACAAGATTTTCCAAAATTTACAGTAGCTGCAGTGGAAAAAAGGGAAATACTATAGTGTTTGTAATAAATGCCCTGGGATGAAATTGTTTGAAAGGGGCATTTATTATGAGCAAATTTTCAATAAAAATGCTTCAAAATGTTGATGAAAATCGCAAAGTACATATATCACTTCCTGTTTGATGGGTTCACATCCAAGATGGCTTAATATTTGCAATTAATACCACACAATTACATCTATGTAAGTGCAATGAACTGGAAGGAAGATCAAGTTTTGTCCATACAATTTTGCAATTTTGTATTTGTGCCTCGGCCTTGGCGCTATGCGCCTCTTCTGTTTCGGAATCATGATCTGAGGGAACTGCGCGCCTTTATGTCGGCGCTACGCACTTCTTGTCTTTGCGCTGCGTACCTCTTCTGTTTGGACATCGTGATCCGAGGGAACTGGCCAAGTTCAATAGTACATTCATTCCCCATCTACATTGCATTATGGGATAGGTCCTGTTCTGTTCATCCTACATGGAGGCGTTTCTTGGATGCTATATAACAGGCTGTTCTTTTGCAACAAGTACAATTGATTGCGTTGTGATGTGTTATGGACTAATAAATGTCTTTGTTCATTAAACTTGAATTCTTTTCATCTTTTTAATGAATAGTTGATGACTATTCCAAGAAATAGCACAGAAATTATGTATTAAATCTGGTGGAAGTAGACTTTTGCAAATGAGCAGGCGGTACAGGACACACGTCACATGAGTCAAATGACGTACTACAAGGCTACAGTGGCATAGCATGGGTCATCACATGGGGGGGGCACCGACAGTGATGGGGGGCACCGGTCTGATTGGGGTGCACAAGCCGTTTTTTTTGGCAATTTTCCTATGGGATTTTTTAAAATTTCAGATCGACTGGGGGGGCTGTGCCCTATGATGCTACGCCACTGCAAGACTGGTGAAACTACCAAAGCTGAAAGCCTGTTGAAAATTGACAGTTATAAATTACAAATTGAAGCTTCAACTGTTATATTAAACATTATTTTTCTTTAGCAACACATAACAGTCATTTACAATTATTTATGAAACTTTCAATGGTTATGTGTTAATCCAATGACGATGTCGAAAATTGCGATATTGCATCCAGCTCCTGCAAACGAGAGGGTGTAGCGGGGGCCGGGGTATAGGCAAACACTGTCTTGGGGGAGTCTGGACCTTTTACAAATCTGTGTAGGCTAACAATTCAGGATGGGCTATAATGGGGGACTTATATAGGTGCTGACTGGGGACTCAATTTCCCTGTCTCCTTTTCACACTATCATAGATGACTGTATTCATTGTAAACTAAATTACTAGCAGGGGAACCATTTAGTAGCTTAAAAAATGTGGGACAGCCATCAAAATTTGGGGCGGCCAAAGTACAAATGCTACAAAGAAAAACTTAACAAATTAAAGCCATATTATAACATTTGCTGAGGAAGACGCCCTCACTGAATTTTTAAAATTCCTTTTTTTACACGATTAAATAATTGTACTTTATTAAACCAATATAGGCCTACCGTACCCTGCAAAAATCAAAACTCTAGGTGCTGTAGTTTTGTCAAAATCCAAGATTTTGAATAAAACGCTGGAACCGGCGCTTTATTTTTATGATGGAATTATTAGTCGAACGCATACACGATGTTCATAACACACAGTACGTACACGGCGTGCAGGACAGTGATATACACAACAAAGGGTCGTACCACAACACGACCGAAGGAGTGGTACGTATTGGTGACATGTGCGCTGGTAGTAAATTCCAATTTTCTTTGCTTTGCCGTAGTTGTTCGGCTAAAACATAAAAGGGGATATATCTGACAGTAAAAGCTAACATTTTATGGCAAAGAAATGCTAATCTATTTTGTTTGAAAATGTTATAATATGGCTTTAATTGATCAAAAAGTGGGACAGCCATGTCATAGGGGTATATGTATTTCAACAAGAATAGCCCAATAGAATTTGAATACTGCAAACCATTTTAGCAACACATTACTCATTCTGCTCAATCATGTCACATTTATGTAACGCAGCGTTTCTTTCCTGTTTCTAAAGAAATTGAAAAATAGGTACACTCAAAAACAGGTGTTTTTCACTCCCTTCATCGTGATTATCGGTGAAAACGTTTAAATCAAACAAAACAAGGTGATTGATCAGCATGCCATCCAATTGATGCATTCCTACATTTCCTGTGCCGAAGTAGGAAAGTGCTTAAGTTTTTAACGTGTTTCTTTTTATAGAAGCTTATTTAATTTAGAGTGAATGACACATAGCAATAATTGTTGTTATTATATTTTCATCAACTTGTAGGAGGAAAATTGATAGAATGAGCTGATGAAGTGTATGATAAGTATAAACATTTATTGTGAATGGGGGCGAGTGAGCATTTGTAAAAACCTGCAACATGCTTGGACGGGTGTTTTCTGGTAAGAAAAAAGGTGGTTGCAGGTCTTTACATTTAATAATTAGGGGTGGGTGTGTGGGTGACATTCTTTGCAGGTGTTTTGTATTGTAATAAAGGTGATCAGAAATTTATCAAATTATGTGCACAAGGAAAATAGGAGCAAATTTGTGAAATCCGCAGAATTTGAGTCTGCAGTTTTTAAACTAAGATAAAATCTCTATCAAACTCATAATTAAAATTCGACATACAAAATCAAGTAGAGCCGAATCCATCCTTATAGACTCGCGGATGAAAATGTATATTTTGCACTGCAAACTATTTGTTAGAGTTTAACAAAATTAAAGGATTTGATAAAACAAATGAGAAAAAAAACTGCAGAATAAAAAAAAAAGAAGATTTTTATGATTTATTAATTAATGAAATTTTAAATCCCTTATTTTATAGGAGTTAATCAAATTGAGTTATCCACATTGAATAAAATGCAGCAATAATTGGTGAGATGATTGTATGCGTAAGTGTCGCTAGAGGATGACATGAGGTGCATATTTGAGTATTTTCAACCATCTGCACTCCTAGAGCACAACTGGTATAACCTTTATGGAGAGTCATATTTCCTCTTTATATCACTTTAATTATGAAATTGAATTGAAGACAATGTTACAAAAAAAAAAAAGCGCGGTGATTTATAGTGCGCTGCGCAAAGGCACAACGCCTAGACGTTGATCCACAAGCCTCAGCACACTTTACAACACACATGCTGCATTTCAACTTGTTTTCAAATGTTATTTTCCCCTTTATTCATGATGCATTCAGCACAAAGATGCAACTGAGGAAAACTCTCTCAGTCAATACAAATTTGCAACCATTGACCTAAAACTGTTCTGATAACCCAAAACAGTCTCATGACAACACACCTCTTACTATGCTTCTGGGTTGGAAAGGAACACTCCATAATTTAGCAATGGCTGTTCCAGTTGAAAAGCATACACCCCCTATGGAAGTGGTGAATCTTCAACAAAGTTTCAAATGGGGTTACCTGAATGGGTGACTTTATTTGAAATCTACACACCTGTTTGACTGAGAGATTAAAGGGTGTGTCTTCCATTTGGGGTGTATGGATTTCAACTGGAATAGCCCATTGATGTGACCCTGATGACGATGCAGTGTTCAATGGCTGTTTGACAGTGGCAAGGGGGGAGGACAAGGCAAGGGGTTAGCTGGCACCCTGTGGTACATATTGACACCCCCCCTTTATTTAATAGATATGTTCAAATAAGGAATAATCACATGTCCGACTGCAGTCTGTTTACTTCACAGTGCAATAAAATTGATCCATACTTTCCATACTCTATGCAATAACTTTCCTTTCTCGGTGATTCTGTTCCTACTATACATGTGTGAATTCATCACGCAACAAGTTTTTATCGTGGAGGTCATAATATGCTAGCCCACGGTTATTTTGCTACGAAAAAATTTGCATCCACATTCAGGTATGAATCAGGCCTATAAAAGCCTACCAAAATGTACTAAATATGGCTTATGTGCCATTTCTGTCAATATTTGGCTTCAATCATGCACAAAGGGCTACAGGCTCTTGAGGGCTATCTTGTCAATGTAAGAAACGATCTTATAACTCGTTGACATCTCATAACTCATTGACGAACGCAAGTGTCTGCAGCCGCTCGATAAGATCTCGTGAAACGATTCCTGAGGTAATTGTCCTCAATACAGTCTGTTTTAGAAGAGTGTGATGAATCTTAAGGTGTAAAGGACACTGCTGTATATCAGGTCAAGGAGGGATGCCATCGCAATGGCATATCATGGCTTCCCATGATGCATTGGTGCTAAATCCATTGAGGTAAAAACGAAAAAGTACCGACTAAGGGTGTCTACGTTTACACATTTCATGTTTAACCGGCCGTAAAATGCACTATCCGTTTAGGAAAATCACTAACCGTTTAAATGTAAAAAAAAAAAAAAATCTAGCACAGAGATACAACATAGTGAGCGGCGCAATAGCGGCCGGGGGTCTAGGGCCATCCACTGTAGAAGTTTGAAGGCACTCAGCAATGCTCAGAAGCCCATCCGGAGCAAACTCAAAAAACAAAAACAGGCACTATGCCTAACATGCACATACCTTTCGTAACGTTCAATTATGTTTGCATTTTGGGGTTTCTGAGTAGGTACTCTTTGGGTCTAATCTCTTTGGCTAAATCACCTATTGAACCTTTCTTCCTACTTTTGCTAAAATTGATGGTCATTGTTCATGTAACATTGGCAAAGTGATTATTGCAACCATTAACCATGGTTTATTGGGGTGCAGTGAGCTAAAAAATAGATAAAAAGACTGATTTTCAATATTTTTTACAGAAAAAAAGTAGAGTTTTCAGATTGGCATTTGATACACCATCTGGTTATGGCATTGAACTATACGCTGGTATAGCGAATGTGGAACAAAGGATGATGGGAAGGAAATATTCCCTGCTCTGGAGAGATGCTGCATGCATATAGATTTAGTCTTGTCTGTCAACCTGTTGACTTACTCAACAAGCACAACTTTTTGTTAACCTTTACAGTAGTTACCGTGGTTACACACAGTTTGAAATGTTCAAAAATATTGTTGAAAAGTTTTGCATTTTGTTATTCTGTTTTATTGATAGAGGACTTGAGAAAGATTGCAGTGTTATGTTGTATAATCCTGCAGGATAAACAACAATGCATGTTTTTCTTTTGTTAGGTCGGCCACTATGATATTTTAGATTTTTATGCCATTTGTGACAATTTTTGTCAAATTGTACCCTTGAAAGTCATCTTGGCTCCCACCCCCTTCAGGCTATACCACTGAGACAGACACACAGACACCCAGACAGACAGACAGACAAACTGAAACCGAAATATTTTTTATCTTTCGACAGCCATGGTGTTACTGCCTATAATTTATTAACAAATTTCACAATAATTATAAAAGATTTTATGAAATTTTTTTTTTAACGCCAAAAAGGACAAAACAAAACGAACGCAAAACACCACAAAACAACAATGACACAGACAAAAGGACAAGTTTCCCATGTTATTTTCATCAGGTGTAGAATGAGAGACAGAGAGAAAAAAAAAGGTTTAAAAAAGAGGAAATGTAAATAAACACAGATTGGCAGGCAAAGTGACCTCAATCCTCATTAAGGTCAAACATAAATTTCTTGAAATGTCAGACTGTTCCACAAGCATTTGATTTTATCACAATCACAAAATAAATGCACCAAAGAATCCTCAGAATTATTACAAAAACCACAAAGTGGGGAATTAATTCTACCAATTTTATGAAGGAACTTGTTTGTGCAAATTGCTCTGTGAAACACTTTAAAGTAAAAAGCCCTAAGTTGAGTTTCAATACTGCAAGAAAAGTTATTATTATGAACTTCATTCCAATCCATATCCTGATTTAAAGCATCAATCAAAAAGCTCTCAGTTTTGGCAGGTCCATCCTGTGTTTTCAAAATAGTGAATGAATTCTTGGTAATGAAACTGAAATAGTTGATGTTTCATTCACCTTTGAATACAAATAACATTTTTCCTAGAAGTTTCTCTCCGTTGACAAAAACAAACCGTACACAAAACATCACCACAGCAACATGTGCCTGCCGATAAATTGTGTCGTCCACCTCCTTTTCTTTATTTGTCAGATTTACCGCATATATATATATAACTGGACATTAGTAATAGCACTAAAAGAAGTTATTCGCTCACAGGAATTCATTTCATTTTCAAGTGTTTGAGTGGTTTCATACATCCCATGTCGCTCAATAAGAGCACCGTCCAGTAAGGTTTTTTAATGAACGTGCAAAGTTCTTCCTGTCTATTCCCTTCTGGTTTGGTGCAAAATAGCGGTATTGCAGTTTGGCGGTTATACTTCAACTAATGCTGTATTTTGTGAGGGAAAGAGGGATGACTAAAATGCTAAATGCTGCCTTTGGGGTATCTAGGCCTTGTTATGTGCATCCACTTGAAGTGAACGGTTCCATGATTTATGGTAGATGTTACTTCAAGAGCCCTCAGTTATTTTGCAGAAATTTGATATTCGTCATTTGTATATTTGGGCGTGTTTGCTAAAATCTGCAAATGAGGATGTACCCCTAAAAATACAGTGATAACCATGGACACCCAGCAACAGGGACTGTCTTTTGAAAATGAGGTTTTAGAGCTGTAGACTACTGTTGTTCATATTGAACCACATTGCTGGTTAATAAACCATCCTTTCTATATGTCAAATATTGTGAATATGATTAATAGTTCTTGAAGCTATATGCATATTTACTTTTTGTGAAGACTTTAGTTCAATACTTATGTTTTCTTTAAATAGCAGCTTATATCCACTTAAGGTATCAGTTGCTGTCTACTGTAAATAACAGTAACTGTACAAAGCAGTTGTTATTCATCATAATTTTATTATATGGCAAATGCAGATTCCAATGTAACCATTGATTGCATGTAGATATTCGTTGCTATCTTCAGTAGATAGCTTTGTTATTTACATAGCTAGGGAATGTAGCCTGTACATTAACCCTAACACTGACCCATGCTTTTTGATATCGGAAGTCAAAGAAGATCCGAATTTTTCAAGAAGAAGAAGAATTTTGACTTGGCACCCCGAGTTCGAACCTTTGACCCCCATGCCAAGCACACGATCGTGGACTGGTAGCTGCATGGGTTATTGCTGCCCGGCCAGCAATTCCGTGAGCATGTCACACTTAGGGTGATTGCATCATTGCAGACCCTGGGATGCATGCATGCGCAGAATTTTTCATCGTAGTATTTTGTGGTTTTACTGGTGTTAACATATCAGTAGTTATGTTCTCAAGATAAGAGCTGTTTTCTTCTATATGCATGATAATGTAGCAGTTATGACTGGTGCTTATGGCTAGATATTCCCTGTCTTTACAAGTAGGGGTGGATTGGTGGGGGTGGGGTGTGTGGGGGTGGGGTGTATGTTTTTCTGCTGCGAGAAATGCTGCAATTTCCTCTCTCCTCTGCATTTTTTGGACTCTGTTGCGATTTTCCACTCCGAAGGATAAGCTTTTTGAAGTGTTCTTTTTCTCAATGTTCTGTCACTGTGGTATTTTTTAGAATCTAGAAATAAGAATCTAGAAGAGTACAGGGCAGCTTTTGTTGCAGTGACAACTCTGCCTCCATCTTGCTCTAGAATAGTACAAGGCAGCTTTAGATGCATTGACCATCCTGCCTCCATCATTGATATCTTGATCTAGAATAATACAGGGCACGGCGGCCGAGCGGAACGGGCTCCGACTCATAATCGGAAGGTTGCGGGTTCGAGCCCCGATGACGCCATCGTGATGTGCCCTTGAGTAAGGCACTTTATCTTGATTACTCCTGTCCACCCAGGTGTATAAATGGATACCGGCATTCTTAAATGCTGGGAAGGTAACAGACTCGCTGTGCAGGAGGTGTAGCGATCACCCTGTAGCAACATTACATGGAGGAGTCTGGCCCAATCGCCAATGAAAGAGAGATGGGCACTCCGATCACTGTTTATATACAGGATCGTCTCCTTTACCTTTACCTTAGTGCAGGGCAGCTTTAGTTGCAGTAACCACCGTGCCTCTATCTGATAACTTACTCTAACACTATACATGTTTGTTTTGCTTTAGTAAATGACTTCTCTATCTGTAGAGATCTATCTATCTATTTATCTATCTGTGGCAATTTATCTCTCCTGTTAATGCTACAAAGAATACAAAGAGATGGGAAAGGTTGATGCTTGCTGTAAGCTGCATAAAATATATGATAAGATCAGGCAAACAGAGTCACTGGGATATTCCGGTTGAAATACTTACACCCCATGCTTGCCCCCCCCCCTCCCTCGGAAAAAAATTCATGAAACACTTCAACTACAGCTTTCACTTGCACTTATTTCTTCTCCCACTTTTTTCTTCAACCTAGAAATTCCCATCTTTTTTAAATTAAAATAATTATCATTTTTGGTGATGAGTGCCATTAATATCTGGAATACATTTTACTTCATTTTCTAACCGTGTTTTTACTTGTCTTCTTTTTATTTCATATATTCCCTGGCGTCCGATGGTATCATCATCATCTTCTGCATCCTCTGCACATCATCATCATCATCTCCATATGCTTGTAATTTCCTCTGTGGAATATGACCCTCTCAGGTAAGTGAAAAGCATGCACTTTCACTATAGGACATGCCAATCTATAAATACACAGTTCTTTAACCCCTATAGGCTTGTACACACTCAGAATGACCTTTGGATGTTTTGGGTTCAGAAACTCATCCTCCCAGAAGTTAATGTCAACTTTGTCTGTTGAATGGAGGGGTATTGAAATACAGGCAAACCTCAAAACTGTAGCATAGTGATACTTTAAAATGCACAAGATTCTCTTTAAACCTTCAATTTTGTGACAGAATGCACCTGCCCTCTTTAGATGAACTATGGACCACAATGGCCTCATCCAAATGGCATAGTTCAATAACCTCAATTAAACAATCATAGTGCAAAATTTGACCTCAAGTTGCAGAGAATGAGTTTTTGTACCCAAATTTTCAAAGGTTGTTCAATGAATGTAGAAATGTATTGGGGTTAAAGAACTGTGCCCTAGACAGATGAGATTGTTGTGGATCCCTTGTGTAATGATGTTGTGATGTAGTGAAGATGCTATTTTTCATTCTCTAGAATAAACTTTTTTTATGTTGATGATTATATGAGGGGGATGTATGGGTTAATTCATATAATTTTGAATGAATCATATTCAAACTAACCCCAATTACATTTATTCACAAAAATCAGCTGAGTAGGTGCATGGCATTAGCTCCATTTCTAGCTTTCTCTTTAGCAAACACAATGTTATACCACATCTGTGTAAGTATATGCTAAAATTAACAAGGTCTTGTTGCACCATTTAAGATAATATCTGGAGTAAATAGGGCATCAATGACATCCTTCCAACAAAGAATCAACTGATATTCACCATTGACAAAGGCAACAGATAGGATTTCCGAAACTTGAGTTTTTCTTGGAATTTTACTATGAAATAATTAATACATAATTGTTAGAATCTTTATGAATATGCTTCGTTTACATCCTTTTTACGCAAATTATGAATACTAATGGCTGTATGTTGCATCAGTTATTTGAGGTTGCAATTTTTTGAATTGCCCAACCACCATTTCGACATTGGAGAGACATATAGCAACAATTTCTTGTCTATGTGCTACAAGTGGGTGTATAATTGATATAGATTTCAACCAAATTAAAATAAAAAGGGTTGAGAAACTGGGTCATGTTGTAATTTATTTAAAAACCAACTTCATGGCAATTTAATTTTGTGAACCAGAGCTTGCAAAATATTGCAATTGACCCAATATTGCAATATTTGAGGAACAAAATACTCACAAAATTTAAGTAAATGTAGGGTTTTCTGCAAGCTTTTCTCAATCTGAATTATGGCTCTATTGTCTGTTGAATGATCAATCAAAATTAGATTCTTATCAGGGAATTGATATAAGATTGGGATGCACAATAGTATATGATGTGTGCTTTGTTTTCAGTTTAATTGTCTCAAAAGGAGTATGTTTATGATAATTAAATATTAATTGGAATCAGAAAACTTATCAACTGAACTCGCATTTATTTGAGTGTCTATGGTATGGCAACTTATGCTAATTCATACTTTCCTGCCGCTTGCTGCTTTGCCGCTCTGAAGATGATTTTGCTTCACTGCGCATCAGTCGCACCAAAAACGCTGGCGGGGACCAGTGCCAAGCCGATATATCAATCACTCCACTGCTTTGCCTAAGTGGCAGTACCTCAAGCCAACTCGGAGCCATGCTGCTCTGAGAACAAAATACGATCTTGGAGCAGTACTTAATGGCAAGAGTGGCTTTCAGAGTCATGCTCCTGCCGATCAGCGGTGTGCTGCTCCACCGGAAGGCAAGTGCAAGCGGCATGATGAAGCGTCATGCTGCTCAGTGGCAAACGGCAGAAAGTATGAAACCAGCATTAGGTGCATCTTCAGGCCGACTGACCATCTTGTTACTGGTCAATGACACATCGCCGCCAGATCATCAGTTGGCCTGAAGAGGCACCAAGGGATGAGGTGCCATACTGTAGCCACTCAAATAAACGTGAGCCTAATACACATGTCACTTGTATGACCCACCCTAGGACCCCCGGGGGATGTGCGTCACGGTTGGGTCATTTACCAACCAATTAGTGACGCAGGGTGCGGTCATTTACTCAATATAAAGGCGTCACAACATACCCCGAGGGGTGCGTCAGTGTCAGTCACTTTACCTAGGTGCGTCAATGGTTATAGGTGCATCAGTGTCAGTCAAAATACCTGTGAGTCAAATTTGCGTCATGAGGACAGTCATAATCCTTAACAGGTGCGTCACAAGTTTGACGAGGGGCTCAGTCATTGTCGGCAAATGTCCGTCATTGTTTAGACGCACATGTGGGTCATGGTATAGTTAAATCCGACGCACCTTTGTAAAGTGACTCACCACTCCCGGGGGTCATGGGGTGGGTCATACAAGTGACATGTGTATAATTCAATTGATAATATCTATGATTCCCCGTAATATATTTTGTTTTGGTTTAAAGCGCAATGTTGCATAATTTGAAAGGACCAAGCATGGATAATTATTTGAAATTTTTTTCAAAAAACACTGAACAACATAAGAAAAATAAATAAATTTTGATGTCAAATACTTTGTTTTGCTTACTTTGTGGTATAAATGTGTGTCAATAAGTCAAACATATTAAGAAGTCATCAAAAGAGTCATCTTACTACATTTTCATTTCATAGATTATTAGGCATGGTTAGTATTAATAATTATGTTCGATTTGAAATGATCTGGGCCTGAGACGAATTCGTCTCAGTCTGGGCCAAGTACACATTGAATTCAGATATCCCAAGGATATGGCTACAGTATTAGAGGCAGGCAGTGGCTTTTACTTTTCTGCACTTGTTGATCCATACCAATGTGGATTAAGTGGATGCAGTGTAGGCAACCTAATGTGCAAGACAGCATAAAGTAGTACACAGGTTACCACAATACACAATGCAATTTCCATATCGCACTGTTTCTGGTACATTTAATAGAATGATGTGTTTCGTCGTCACTTTGGTCTAGTTTATGTGACGCCTTAGTTGTTATAATGTGATTGCAAGTTTAACAGGGGTTGCGACATAGCAGAGATGTCGCAGAGAATCATGGGCTATTCCAGTTAAAATCCACACACCTTGTGTGGAAGATGTGATCTTAATCTTCAACAGAGGGAGTGTGAATTTCAAATGGGGATACCACACATACCTGAATGGGTGACTTCAATCTGCACACCCTGTGTGGGAGATTAAAGAGGAAGCCCCGCCAGAGCAGTTCTTCTGGGGTGAACCAAACCTGCCTGGATATCATCAGTGACACGGTAATCTCTGATTAGGTGCTAATTGATGCAATAACATTAAAACATCAATTAGCACCTGTCAAAGAAGACCATGTCACTGATTAATTTGATAACCAGACAGGCTTAGTTCACCCCAGAAGAACTGCTCTGGTGGGCTTCCTCTTTAAGGTCTTGTCTTCCATGGGGGTGTATGGATTTCAACAGGAATATCTTGTGTGTCAGGTTAACCCACCAGGATTTTAGAAAACAAAATTGAGAGTGTGGTTTGGCTTTAAGGTGCATCCGTACCTGGCAGATCACATTAAATCAATGATATATTCCACTGCTACTGAGATGTAGGTCTACATTTGCATGATTGGAATAATTGTGACCCAATACCATAAATATGAGGTTTAAGTATGAGGATTTTTAAGTATGAGGATTAATGTGGAAAGAGGTTTTTGGTGCTTGGAAAGGAATGAAGGAAAGAGAAATGAGAGAAAATGAACAAAGAAGTTGTTTGTGTCCCTCAAGATTCGAACCCCAGACTTCTTGTGTGACAAGGACTAGATCGTTGACCAGTAGCTACGGTCAACAAAACCGTGTATATATTTGACTTACAATGATTGTGTCATTGCATTGTGTCATTTCATCACATGGGATGAGTTGCTTTTGTCAGATTTTGTAAGTTAGGGTTAACAACAGTGGACTGTGGATTAACTTACTACTACTAGTAATCATCTTTTCCACAAAATACTTTATTTTAATTTTTGGTAATCCAACATCGCTATTCAGTTATAAACATTGGGCCAATTTTATGTTATGTATCTTTCAAAGGCATTTATTTTAAAATAAGGTCTGCTAAAATGTTCTTGGTTTGGTTAGGAATGGGTCACAATTTTCTTCAGATGAGCACGAGGTGTGACATAAATCGTGACATAGATCCTGTCAACTAGTAGATTAAATCGTTAACAGGTCTGGGCAGGTGACTGAGAGAGATGAGAGTAGGAAGATTAATTTACGTAAAATATGATTTCGGTTTGGAAAAAATTGGAACAAGAATATTGCTTTTGCATCTCTTGATACCTTGCATGCATACTCAAAAGAAAAGGAAGGAAGAAAATACAAGAAGGAAGGAAGAGGGAGAGAGAGAGAGTGGGAGAGAGACGGTGGGAGAGACGGTGGGAGAGAGAGGAAGGAAGAAGATAGAAAAAAATGAATGAAAGGAGAGCAGAAAAAGAAAGAAGGAAACAAAGAAAAGATAGAGGATAGATGAAAGAATAGAATAAAATAGAAGAGTGATGAAAGGAGGAATGAAAGAACTAAACAAATGAGGAAATGAGAGGGAAATGAATGAAAAAAGAGAAGATGAAGAAGGAAGGGAAGAAGAAAGCCAAGAAATGTGAGAAGATAGAAGAGCATCTGAATAGTACATTAACCATGTTAACAGTGGCTTCTGCCATTAAAACAGGAATGAAACATTGATGCATCATTGCGGGTTAGGCGTTAATTATTTATCGCATGTGATGCAGGTTTACGCATTCTTGACATTGATCTTGTGTTGCAAGCACGTAATTAGCCTTGCCCTTGAAAATAGAAGCGTAATTCAAGCAGAAAAAGAGGAATAGTAATGTGTAAAGGCTGCCTTACATATTTCTTGTCTTAAAGGGGCATTTCGTGATCCACAGCCTCATCCCCCCACTTTTCTCAAAAAAAGTTGAGATTTTTATATCACTGGAAACCTCTGGCTACATAATGTCTATGTACAAAATATTTCTTGCAGATTAATTAGTTTAGCAAAGATATCGTGAAATTTGAATTTCGTTCTGGTGCACCAGAACGAAATTACAACGCATTGTCTATGGAGCAGTGTAATACACATAATCATGCATAACTTCATGAACGCATAAAATCGGAATCAACTGAAATTTTGGAAATAGGTTTTTTTCGTGGATATCTAATGAAAAATGACATAAATAGAGGATGCTAGGATCACGAAATACTCCTTTAAGGGTGGTCTTAACCGTGGAATTTCGGTAAATTTTGGGCCTCATAACTGCTAAATTGTTGGTCTAAAGTATATAAAAGTATACATATTTAGAATGGCTAAGACTTGATGAATTCCACTATGAGTTCAAATTTGGGCAAAAATGCTCATTTTTGGAGAAAGTCACAAAAAATATCTAGGACCCGTTTTTTTATGTTTTAAAAAAAAAATTTTGACCAACTTTGAGAAATTTGGACCAAATGCTAACTTTTGCCCAAAATCATAAAAAGCCTGATTTTTGCCCAAATTTCAATTGAAAAAAAATGAGGCCCTAGAATGGCATTGATATCATTTTGTGCCTTAACTCTTCATGTTTTGAAAGTCAAGGTCTACTCCAAGAACCACTTGCCCAGGACTGTGCCTGAACTCATTCGCATTTTCACTAAATGCATATACCAGGGTTTATCTCTTAATATTTTGATGAAGGAAATGTGATTTCAGGGAGGATTTGTTTTCTTTGGATGGGCTGAAGATGATGATGGACTTAATATGCATCAACATTGAAAGTGTGTATTTGGGTTTTGTGAAGAGATTCTAAATGTTAATTTCAAGAAATGTAAAAAGTGTATTTTGGTCACAATTTATGATTAGGAACTAAATTTATTTTTATCAACATTCAACAACAGTGGCTATGTGAATAGATTGCAGAACATCTTAACCCTACAGAAATGCTTTTCAATATCACTGCACTATATATAAACAGAGTGAAGCACAATTTATTGATTGAACTTGATTATTACATTTTTGACAGAAATAGTGCGGTTCAAAGCAATAATGTACTTAATTACATCAGAGATAAAGTGGTACTATAGGTTCTTATGATCATATAGGGTGTCTGAAAGAACTACATCATCAGAAAATTAGAATGGTGCATGCAAGGAAACAATGTGGAATGGTGATGTGTTCATTATTGAGTAATATAAAATCAGATATCACATATTTTTGACCACTTCTGTCTTGCTTGCTTATTCTTGGATTCTAAATCAAATGTCATCATAAAAGTGGCCAATTTTCAAAATAAAAAACAGTATATGAGAGCTCTCTAATTAGGCCGAAAACAAATGTTTTGGTTGCCGTCCCCTCCCACCAAAGAAATAGGGCTTCCTCCTGTTTCTCAAGCACAAAAATCCTCCCACATCTAATTCTTGAAAATTCTCTGGACACGAACCAAAACATTCATTTTATTCAGCCATAAAGCCCGATCCTGACTCCACTGCGATGCTTTTCAAACATCGCAGCATCACACGATGAAATTAAAATGTACATTTTAATTTCATCGCACGATGTTGTGAGGTTTGAAAAGCATGTGGGGTCTGCATCTCCTTTTAAGGTCATTCTACCGACCTTGTTTTTCCAGCAGCCAATTACAAACGTACATGGCTGCGATATCGCAGCGCGATGCGAAAAAGTTGAACAATTTTCAACTCCATCGCGGACCAAATTTTTCACCGTGTGATTAGAATTTTCACCGCGTGATGAGAATTTTCACCGCTGAGCTTGTAAAAACCTGGCTCAGATTACAGTTTTTATGGCATCGCAACATCGCATTGTGCTGCGATGTGGAGTCAGGATCGGGCTTTATGCATTGCATAAGCTTTTCCTATGGTGTAGTTCTTTCAAACACACCCTACATTAATCTTATTGACTTGCTGTTTAAATAATTGCCATATAGGCCATGACTGTATACAAACTATCATGATTATAAATTAATGCCAGAATGGTGACCATGGGAACCATTGTAAGTCATGGTCATGACCAGCCATGTTGGAGTTCACATCCATTCACACTTCTCCACATCATAAAACCAATAAGGATTTAATTTGGTCACTTTACCATGACAGATTTGACACATAAACATTTCATTGATAGTAATAAAAATATCTTCATGTTTCATGTATGTTGCATTCATGAATTTCTGTTGACATACATAATTACTGGCACCATGTGTTATTTAAGTTCAATGCCACCAAAAATGCACCAGTTTTCCTAACTTATTTATGCAGTGAAGTTCATTTACTTTCAATTTAACTCCTCTTTTGAGATATTTTGTTCCCAGCATTTATTTACATGAACTTACATTCAAGTTCATTTGTGATGCGATCAAGCAAAATGAGTCTGATGTCGATCAAAATCAAAATTCAGTTTTCAATCTCATTATATGAACTATTCTTAGAGCTTTATTTTGCTGAAAATCCCATCATAATTAGAGTAATGGTTCCAGAGATATGGCTATTTTAGTGTTGCTCAGAACAATAAAATACAAAGAAGTTGAATACTATTATTGATTATATCTCAAAATCAATTTTCCTGACATCCGACTCATTTTGCTTGATCGCATCACATTTTACTGTATAAAGTCTGACTCAGACTCCACGTCACAACATCGTGCGATGCTGTGAAGCTTTTTTACACCGCAACATGCATTAGGCCCCTAACAGTCAATTTTGAGTTTAACGTCACATAATTTCTGAAAACAAGTGAGGTAACTTTTTCATTATTCATTATTTTTCTGCCTTTCATTATATGACCAACACGCATGTAAAATGTGTTGTTACTTGCCGCTCACCCACTTGAAGATGGACGTTTAGCCCAAATGAGATTCAAAAGTATATTAAAAAGAGTCTGCAAGGTTGACAGCAAAATGCATGTTTTGATTTTGATTTTTCCACAAAAAATAAAGGTATATTCATATTTTTTTTGCAAATATAACCAGTTTTTATCGGTATTTTTTTGGAAATTACAATAATGAATTCAAGTGAGGGTCAGAAAATGAAGTGAGGGTGGGTGACGGGAAACTCAAAATCGACTTTCCTTGGCCTTAGACGATGAAATTAAAATGCACTGCAATGATATATCGCAATATTGCGGGAGTCTGCATCGGGCCTTATAGTAATTCTGTGGATTTTCCTGCAGCCAATCACTAAAATCAACTCTCATCACCGATGAAAATGTTCACCGCCAAGCTTGTAAAAACATAGCTCAGATTTCATTGTGGCCATGATATTGCAAGATTTTGGCATCTGAAGAAAGCTTATATTTTTTTTCATATCATAACCACAAACCACTGGAGCAATGTATCTCAAAAGTTGGATTTAGTGATATGTCTCAACTTATTCCAAGAAACAATGAAAAGTGTATACTATTTTCTCCCCCATAAGCAATTAACATGCAAACATTGCAGCCAGTCCAGAAGGGGGTATAGGGCCTATTCAAGTTTGGTTTAGGTACGGAAGTGCCTAAAAAGAGGATCATTGCTTTCACAAAATCTGGTATATCTAAAGGAATTGAATTCCTACAAATTTGAAACAAATTAGCAGTTTTTAATCAATTTCTAGGAATTAGGGGCACATTTTAAAAATTTTGGCTACAATGTTCGGAACTTTTTGAGGCTATAATGTTGCAAAATTGGGCTATTTGTCCAAAATAAATTGAGTTCTCTGATCCAATTCTATGTGTGTGCTGTGTTTGAAAGAATCAGTAAATGTTCACAAACTTGATGAACATATCAAGTTCTCTGATACCAATTCTCTGTGATGTGGTGTCAAATATGAAAAATCGGTAACATTGACAATGTGACAAAAGTATCAAGTTTGCGAATGTCACCTTAGGGAAAAATGGTCTGATTTGATGTATCTGAGAATCATGGAATTTTGATACATACTTTTGAGGGTATGATACAAAAAAGCCCTATCTGCAAAAGCTGCCAGGTGTAATATGTGTACAATATAGAATGCAGTACTCATGGACTTCTCCATCACGAACGATGCATGAGAAAATCCAATCTCCAGTAATATTTAGAGGGATAAAATTGTCATAAATATTTGTGTGGAAGATATCACCATACGCAATGAATGCCAATGATATGATACACCAAAGTTAATTGACAATTGGACTACGAATAATTTAGTAAGCTTATGTAGAAATATCGGAAAATTAATTTCTCGATCCTTTATTTGATGAAAGTTGAATGTGATATGAAACGGAAGCAAGCAAACCCCACACCATCAATAGGTCTACTCCCATTGGCTGATGACTGGCTAGGCCATAACCTGCCTTACGATTGGATGTGGCCTCTGCGACAGACAAACTACTACGCACATACTGCATATTTTTACGGTCTTTTGTATAAACATGAAGACATGCTCTATCACGTAAATAAACATGAAGACATGCTCTATCACGTAAATATACGCGAAGGCACACAATGCTGGCATGATTGTTAGACATGCACAATCAAACCGTCGGCCCTCATGAATATGCGAGGATTCACAGCATACAATGCACAGGGACTTGAACTGTATAGTTTGTACGAGTCTATGGCATAACTGGTCAAATATCTATAGGGAGCTATTGCAGGTAGAGCACTAAACCCTGGTTTTGTTGACATTATCACTTGTAAAATATAAAACCATACATGATTGCCATTCACCACTTAGACAGATAGATGGCATATATGACCCAGAAATCACAGAGTTTTGTTTCATTTTGAAAACTTAAACGAATGAATCGAGAAAGAAATCCCATGTTTATTTAACAAAGTAATGTTTTCTACACCTGATGAGCGTGTAGATATATATAATGAGATAACGTGTTGCATTATTCATATTATTGTTGCATGTTTGGATTTGTGCTAACCTTACATGCGTTGAGAATATTTTTCCCCAAACAGCATGTTTAACCTTTTTATCTCTGCAAGTTTAAAAACAAGTTTTGGATCATTCGCACATTTCCAGGGTGATATTATTATGATATTTTACCAGCATTAAAATTTCATGTTTTAAAGGGAACCAGGGTTTCTGCTACATGAAATTTGTTTGTGTATAATGTAGGATTACAGGCCCGTCATGCAGGATTTTTTTTTTTGGGTGCTGATTTTGAAAAAGTGGACTTTTTCCAGGGGGGGCAATTTTGGGAAAAGTGGACTTTCCCTCCAAATTTGGACTTTTTTGACCAAAAAAACATTAAAAACCTGATTTTTTGGCTCGCTACACTCGCCAATTCTTAAATTTTGGGACTTTTTGTATACTTTTGCAAATTTGGGGAGGTGCAGTCGCACCCCGCCACCCCCCTGCGTACGGGCCTGTGTAGGAAGGAAAAACATTCCGCATGTGCATGGAAATTTTGCAAATCATCTGTACGCGCATAAAGTTTGCAAAATGTCCACTGATGAACGTGTTGAAATCTTTAAAACGTAGTTGCACTCCGTGGCCTTGTTGGACTTGACTTAGTGGAGCATGAGGCCACCCCCATCCTGGGCCGAGTGGGAAGTCTACCTTTTAAGACTTTTCTCTGAGTATGTAATGTACTCACAAAGGCAAAAGACAAACATATCGCTGTAACCAGTGTAGCCATTTGCCTTCATGATCTAGGGATCCCCAAAGATCTCATGGTAACCAAATTAACATAGCATTTGCATTAGTCACCAAATATGCTCATTTTAGCAGCATTTATATGTGGCATAATGTCAGCCAGGCTTAACTTGTGACCATATCTTGAGGTACTTTGGTCATGCATCAGCAAATGACCTGTTTTTATTTTGCAAATAGTGATCATTGTAACACCTGTTTGAAGAAGAGTCACTAGGATCCACAACATGCTCATCTATCACGGCACAGTTCTTTAAGCCCAATACATTTGCACATTCATTGAATGACCGTTGAAAATTTGGGTACAAAAACTCATACTCTGAAACTTGAGGTTAAACTTTGCACTATGAAGTATGATTGTTTAATTGAGGTTATTGAACTATGCCATTGGGATGAGGCCATTGTGGTCCATAGTGAGTGGGTTAACCTTTGGAAGCTTTGCAGCTACATCCAGGACCTACATGTATAAAGGCGTGTTCACATTTTGAGTTACACCCAGCGTAAACGTATGCTAAATTTAACAAATATTTTCCCTACTCCTACCACGTGTCCACACCTACATGTAGCCTACTTCTAGCACTACGCCATATAACGCCAACCAATTCCACCATACATTCACTTCTGGTCGGCGTAAACATCAGCTACCACTTCCGGTGTTTTTGTGACCTTTTTCAACCACGGCGAAATATAATTTCTTAGCTTCCCACCATAAAAAGGTCAAACTTACTCCAGGTGCCAGGCGTAGCAGCATTCACATTGCAACATATGCCTGTCGGAGATTACACCTAGTTTGCTACTCCGGACATAAGCTGACCATCGTTCACATTGACACTACTCCTGGCAGCGCCTACCGCTACTCCGAGCAACTTGTCAACCAAGTTCCGCTGGGCGTATGCCGGACAGTGTGAACACAGCTTTTAGGAGTAACATTTCATGCATGTTCCACTTTGGTAACAAGATTTGACTGGAAAACCTGGTACTGATACTGTTGAAGGGGTTGACCTAATAATCTCAACCTTAAATGCATGATGAAGAATGGGGAAATAACAAATCTGATTTAAAGTAGAGCAAATTTTACCAGGATCACGAAGAGTGTTGGGTGGCAACAGAGCTGCACTATGGAGTGTTGGGTGGCAACAGGGATATCATGAGGTGGCCCAGGCCAGGGTTAGATGAATGAATATTTAGAATGCTTAAAATGTTTTAATGTTTTTTAAAAATATATCACAATATTAAATATGAACCAATTTGGGCAGCTAATAAAGAGGCAAATAGGCTAACTTCTGGCCTTTGTATCTGTTGACCGTGGGGCCCCCTAAAGCCTGGGGCCGAGGATTCCCCCTCCCCCCGCCCCTCCCCATTACCACCCCCATGTTGGCAGTACTGTATGACAAAACATGTTCAAGGGGGTTATTATAGAACCTATTTGTAAACTTATTTGCTTGCTGTAAGAGCTCTGTTTACCCTAGAATTGTTTTATTTTCGTCACTTGTTTTTCTTCACTATATAGATGTGTAACATGATAAAATGGAGACAGCATTAGCTGAGTCTGTTAGTATATATAGCGTGTTTCTATTGAGTCCCCTGCATTTTACCGGTAAAATTGTTCACCGTCAAATAGCGGCGAAAGGCGGATAACGGCCAGTTTCCATTGCACGTTGTTTACCGGTAAACACTCGATGAACAGCGTCAATTGACACACCTTAAAAGTTTGCCGGCAAAAGGTTGTGCACTGGGGTCAATCCCCGGGTCAATCGCAAAGCATTGTGGATTTTAATATTGTAGTATTTTCTTAATTGTTTGGCTAAAAATGAGGTAGCAAACACGAGAAAAGAAGACTGAAGAATATGTTTTTTTATTAGCGTTTTCATTCGTTCTCGTACATCAAATTACGCCATTGGGAAATCCCCCTCAGTGATATCGACGTGAGTACTCAGTATTGTTGCGCGCAAAAAGTAGGTCTTAGAATTTAATCTTTCACAGTTTAATTTCCTATTCTTTTTAGTGAATAGTAATTTAACATGAACAACATAATATTAAATTCATGAAATCTTTCTAATCTTCTGAAGCACACACCTCCGCGGATCCGAGTTGATTTCTATTTATTTCGCATGCACAGCTGGATTCATCCGCGGAGCTGTTGTTGTTGTTTTATTTCATGGCTTCGGTCATAAATCATAACTCACATTAAATATTTAGCATAATATATATAATGCAGGGATAATGCATTATGAATATTTCTTCCATTTACTTTATTTATAGCAAGTGAGTCAAATATTTGTATGTGATTATTTAGGGAATAATTAGGCCTAAGAATTTTTGCGAACGGAATGGTATAATACATAAACAAGCTAACCCATTGATGATGCAGAGGTCAATTTCGCGACTCAACTTCCGTTTTCTCCCC
Organism: Amphiura filiformis; assembly: GCF_039555335.1. Classification (NCBI taxonomy): domain Eukaryota; kingdom Metazoa; phylum Echinodermata; class Ophiuroidea; order Amphilepidida; family Amphiuridae; genus Amphiura; species Amphiura filiformis. The sequence goes on from NC_092634.1 coordinate 42,203,448, forward strand.
TGTATGCGCATTCAATCGGAGCGGAGTGAGTTTTTATTGGAGTTCGCCGGTAAGCGTCCCTGCTATTTTCCTTCCTCAAGAAGCAAAACATTACCGGTAAACTCTCGCCTCTGTTTACCGGTAAATAGCGGGGAAGGTCAGTTTCTATTGAGCAGAAATAATCCCTTTACCGTCTTTTTACCGGTAAACGGTCCCAATAGAAACACGCCTATAGTTAGTACTGATGGCTATCGCAATGAATCAATGATTATAAAAGCCTGTGAAAGAATGATTGGCTTGAATAGGTATGTCAGCAGATTTGATGAAGCTGTTGCTGTAGGCTGTTACTGGTCAATGCATAGTACGGTCAGCAGAGTTGATGAAGATCCTGCTGTAGGGGTTAGTGGTCAATGCAAGAATGTCTATAGCTTTTGGGCTGGTTATGGTCATTTGCAAAAAGTAGGGACATGATATTGAAAGTTTTGGTTTATAAGAACAAAGCATTACTTGTGTTAATGCTTTCTTGTGGGCATATTATTTTAGGAAAGTAACTTAGTTAATGACTTCTTGTAAGAAGGGCCAGCAGCAACTTTGGATAGATTTGGTGGTGTGGAGGTCAAGCAGAAAGGAATTGCAGAACTTTGGATCATGCCCATTAATTGTTTCCACCATTTGGGCAGATATTTTAATGCCCATGCATGAGCCCCCAGGATGGTGCTCTGAACCCAACTCAAATTATTTCATTACAGAACAAAAGTTGATCAAATGCTCTTGAAATGAGAAAGTATACAGTATTTAAACAAAACTGGAAAATAGTGCTGGTTTATTTTTCAGTTGAATGACATTTTACAAACTCTGACAGAAGAAATTGGACTGAAATAAATGGGCTCTAAATAGGCCTATTGACCAGGAATATAGAACCCTCATATGTAACACGATCTGATCCATGGGGGCCAAATGCGGCAAATTTGAAACTGATAAAGGTTAAAATATGGAGTAAATAACAATAAAATACATAAGAAAATAGACATCAAAAAACTTCATAACTTTAGAACCAAATATGCTAGACCTTTGGTGTTTTCAGTAAATGATAAGCTATAGTATGCATATGTAATAATTGCAGTAACTCAATTTTCAAAAATGCCCCCCTTTTGGCACCCATGGACCAGATTGTGTCACAAATAGGAACATATTCGCACCAAATTGTGCCACAACAACAGTTTTCAGAGTAAGTCAAGACTAACTCCTATTAACTTGTAACTTATCAATCCAGCCAGCCTTTGTTAAGTCTTATTACATTAAAGTCCATGTCAAAATGTTTTAGCATCAGCGGTGAGTGAATTGTTTGTGAATGGAAGTCAGTGATTATAAAGTTTTTACATAGGTTAACAGGACAGGATCGTGTATAGGGTAGGAGAACTACTAGGGTTTAATGCATGTTACAACCTGGGAAATGCTTTGACATGTTTCAAGATGCTATTTAACACTGGGGTAGAAGAACTACTAAGGTTCAATGAATGTTCAGTGGCGGCACTATGAGGAGGGGGAAGGCAGGGGGGGGGGCATTCCCCCAATATTTTCTTGCACCCCCAGTTTCCCCCAGTTTTGAGGCAAAACCCTCAAATTACATGAATTCCCACTTTTGCGGCAATTTTGCGAAAAATTTGTTGATTTTGCCCCCCCCAGAAATTCACTTTGCCCCATTCCTGGTGCCGCCACTGTGAATGTTACAACCTGGGAAATGCTTTGACATGTTTCAAGATGCTATTTAACACTGAGGTGTCTAAGGGATGAAATCAAAACTCAACCGGCGGTCGACTGCCAGTTCCGGGCGGTGCCGTCCAGTTGGAGCCGGTTCTATTGTTCGAAACAATGGAATGTGGTTCAACCGCCGGTTTTAAGCTCCGGGCAATGGCCGGTCGAGTTTTGATTTCATCCCTAAGTAAAAATAGTATTGATATCTAGGCCTTGCTATTGCTACTTCAAATTTACAAAACCACTCTGCTATTCTGGCTAAGATCCAATTGCTTTAATTTGACATAATTTTTTTTGCTTCTTTGGAAAATTATTTTAGTCAAAGTGCAACAGGCATCTAAATGAGAGCCCCTCCCCCAGTCGCCACTGGACGAAGCTTTGATGGGGAGGGGTCTTGATGTTCCAGCTTGATGCTTTATTGCACTTACACATTAGAAGACATACAAGCATGATGCCTTTATTTTACCTTTAACTCGCAAACTTGATTATTTTTTCAAAAAGTCCTGCAGCAGTTTGAGTGGGTTTACTAAACATACCATTGAACTCTGCACTTGTGGTTTTTACATCAACATTCAATGTCATGTTCAACTCTGTTTCATAATAACCCTTAAACTTGCCATGACAACCAATGATTCTCACATCATGTGATCAATCTGCATTTGCCTGGGGTTCCAAATGGCTATTGGGCTATTCCAGTTGAAATCCATACACCCCTGTAGACAACATGACCTTAATCTCCCATACAGGGGGTGTTGATTTCAAATGGAGTCACCCATTCAGGTAATTCCATTTGAAATTCACACTCCCTGTGTGGAAGATTAAGGTTGTCCATTCCATAGGGGGTGTATGGATTTCAACTAGAATAGCCCATTGATGAAGCATCTTGCATGGCAAGTTGGCAGGCTTGGTATAAGTGTTGATTCTTATGAGGTCAAAGGTTAATACCAGGAAATGATGTCTGTTGGCATCAGGTCATTTGGGTGCACCTGGGGAAGTACTGATAGGCATACCAACGCTTTACCAACACCAATGCACAACACCAGTACCTTTTGGAACATATACATGGTAAATACGTACTATATGATTTGTGCTGAGTGAAACATTCTGTTGAAGGAGAAATCAGGAGTTTGAAGGAATTAAATACTGCATGTTTACCTTGACGTCTTTTAAAAAGTAGGTACCTGTGATTTTTTTCTCAAAATGAAGCGTTTTCAGCATATTTGTTCACCATAGTTTATGTGTGTATGTGAATAGGGATTTGTTACACCAACTAAGGCATTATTCTAAAGGGAGAGTGCAACCTGTGCAATGGTAGCAAGGGAGAGGAGAGTTCCCTCTTGCAAATATGTGAATGAAATCTATAGATGGAAATCTTGAATGATTTTATTGTTAACCCCCTGAGCACTACCTACCGATCTAACATTGCCTCTGATTGATCAATTACATGATATTTTCACTTTAATCACCAATCAGAATGGAGCTTTGCAAATAATTCACCCCAATTTTTTGTGTGGTTTTATTATTCTAACAATGTTGCTGATTGGGCCAATTGATAATAAAAACTTCTCAAAGGTAGTTCTCATGGGTTTAAATCAGCTTTTGTAATCTTGTACCCCATAAACATTCTCAAAAACTTCACTTATGATCTAGGCCTAATATCTTTCTGACAACACAAGATGTAATTGCATGATCAAATATTTGTCAACAACAAATATGGTGTATGAAGTGGGCCTTACTTAATATTTCATTAACATAGCTCCCCGTTGTCATTCAACCACAAGTACCCACCAGTGTACATATTGATACATTTGCTATTTTCAACAAAACTCCTCAGGAATATTTATTTTACAAATTGAGCGGAACTGATGCCTCATTCCCATGCATCCTGTACAATTCACAATTTTATTGTATTCTATAGTAGAAGTTTTTTACGAATATTGGATATCTATAATCAAATAATGATAAAACAGAGCATACTGTATAGTGTATTGCTTGAAATTTTTGTGAGGTTAATATTTTTGTGGTTAATTTCAGACCTGGGGATTCAGAGGTTGTGAATGCTTGTTCAATATATTTTGGGCATTTTGGGAAAATTGTGTTTTAAAGAATTCTTGCCTCATATGCTGGGGGGAGGGGCAAAATCAATAGATTTTGTGCAAAATTACTGCAAAAAGTAGAACATTTTGCAATTTTAGGTTGGGGGTATTTTCTCTCATGTCCCACCCCACCCCGGAGGGGCCACCACTGATGTGGTTTTTATTATTGGTGTTGGAAATGGATATAGGGGCCTAGGTCTTTGTTGTTAATGGAAAGACCAATATTTTCTGAACATTTGCACTGTGACTGAGCCCTCAAATAGAGTATAATGTGCAAGTCTTTTAAACAGTAAATAAAACAAAACTGTATTTCAACATTTAAATTTGTGAAAAATGAATATCGCTAAAATACCTCACCATACATTAAATGCAAAGCCATGCCCGGGTTTTCAGGTTTGTGCTATGTTCAATGTGTTTGCTTATAAAGGAAGGAATCAATGAAATACCAAGGGCAAGTGCAAATTACTAGTGCAACATTTGGTGGGCAAATAATGATACATCTGAAGATTTCAATTTCATTTTCTCAGGGGAGGTTATTATCCCAACATTGTTACCCCTTCCCGCTGAAATCCTTTGTGAAATAATTGCAGAAATCTTTCATAGGCTTGTTTGAAAATAATAGCAAGCCTTTCTTTCTTAAACATCGAGATACATGTATAGGCATGCAATTTATGAGGACGAACTTCGGTGAAAAATACCCAAGGAGAAATATAAAAAGGTATTTTTAGCTACAAGCCTAAACTGATTGCAAACTGATATGTGTCCTCATCTGCCACCATCTCTATAGATTTGTATGCTTTGTTAAACAGGTTTTTTAAACCAACAGAGCTACTAATCAAGTCCCATTGATTTAGGGATTCAATCATGTTTCACCGTTGTTCATCACCGATTAACAGCGATGCGTCAACGTCGTCTGAGTGGTTTACTTGCGAGGGCAGCTTAGTAAACCACTCAGGCGGCGCGGACGCATCGCTGTTAATCGATGATGAACAACGATGAAACATGATTGAATCCTTTCAACAACGAAACAAGCTAAAGATGTCTAATTCACATGATTCTTTCATTCAGAATGTCCGTTAGTCATTGCCACTCAACTTTACATAAAGATCGCGGTATTTCTCTGTTGATATCAGCAATAAAACTAAAGAATAAAGCGGCAATATTTAGCTGCTACCGCCAACATATTAAGAGAGTTCATGTTTACGCATAATGTTCCAGGCATGACGAATTTCACGCGCTCATGCGTAACGTGTACGCGTAACCTTGCGTTCGCGTATACACTACTAAACTGTGGATTCATCACGGATTAACAACGGTTGGCTCCTGTACAGAGGTATAGGAAGAGTTGTTGAATGAATTTAGAATAAAATTTCTTCTCAGTAACAAAGTGAGCACTTTTTTCAATGTATAATAGGCCTAATAGGCAAAACCATTTTTTTTGTCATACTGCATATATCAGTACTGAGAGTCCCAACCTATGCTCTGGTAAATTCTACAATCCATAATGTTGTCAGTCACGCCTATTACAAGCTCCAGAAAGCATACATGAATAATTTTAAGTAAAATAGCCTAGATTCATATTTCGTTTGGCATGTTTGAACACAAACTTTCATATTAAACTGAGACATAGCATGCATATTATTGACACACTTATGTAATTTTGTGTCTGATCCGGGGTTCACACAAGTGGGTCATATATGACAAGAGTAGATGCAAACCTATTATGTGATGGGATGTGATGAAACAAAATGAGGTGGATATCAGTAAAAATATGATGATGAAATGTGAGGAAAAATCTCAATTGCTTTGTATTTTATGCTATTTAAATGCATGGAAATTAACTGATTGTAGGAAATTAAAGAGGAATCCCCTGCCAGAGCAGTTCTTCTGGGGTGAACCAAACCTGCCTGGTTATCCAATTAATCAGCGACAAGGTTATCTCTGAATCTGACAGGTGCTATTTTAATTGTATTGCGTCAATTAGCACCTGTCAAATTCAGAAATAACATTGTCACTGATTAATTTGATAACCAGGCAAGTTTGGTTCACCCCAGAACAACTGCTCTGGCAGGGGCTTCCTCTTTAAATAGTTTTCAGCATGCATATTGTTCCTTCTATAATCGGTGGTTAATGTTTAACGTCATTTGGAGGGCTAGTGACAAATGGTGCTTGCCTGCTTATTTTACCTTGTAAAAAGGATGTTTTTATGCTCCCGAAACATCAGTTATTGTGCATATTAAACAGTTTCTTACATTTAATTTTAAATTATTATTATAATTCAATTTTAAAACTATTCTAGTTATAAACATGTAATTCCACCTTGAAAATGTAAAATAGGCAAGCATACATTGTATTTAACCTTAACCGAACTGAAACTCACTAAAAGCTCACTATGAAAAACACTGTGCATGTAGGGATTCCATGTGATGCAATCATGAATCACTGACTGGACCAGCGAAAACCCTGTGGGCACAGGTTGGTGATCTTGTACATGGTGTCAGAGGGATATGAACCTGGGGGTGCCAAGTGACTTCTTTGTTCATCTTGTCTCCTTTTTCATTTGTTCTTTCCCTTCCAATAGCAAAAAAACATGGGTTCTGTTAGGGTTAATGAACACATTTAAAAAGAATTTCCCAGCAAGAGCCACATTTTGTGATAATGTTACATGGTATGAAGGAAGATACAGCAACCACAATAGCCATAGCGTTGATGTGTGAAGTTGTAAATATCAAGAGTCTGAAGAGATGCTGCCTTTGCTACTGGCAGTTCAGTTCCACATTGGGAGTGGAACAATCTATTGGCTACTATTTTGGAGATTTAGGTTAAATTATGATGACTTCTTGTCAAATTTTACTAGAAATCTTGTGAGATCTAATTTGACTTAGAATGAAATCAATGCAACCTTTTTTACGGTGAGTGAACCCGGGAGTGAACCATCAAAGTACATCCTGCTATATGAAACTTGATTCAGCAATGATATACATATGCTACAGAATGTCCTTATAGAAAGGAAAAGACAAGATAAAATAGACAAAAGAATAATAGTGGTGGCAGGTAGTGGCATGGGAAGACCCCTTTTGGAAACATAATATGTTGTTAACTCAACAATGATGTTTTCTCAGTTTTCAAGGAAAGGAGTAATATTTTAAAGCATGATACCATTTTTGTTGTTGGAAAAAATCAGTTTTGATATTGTGTGGAATATAGGAATTGCTCAATAAGCAAACCTATAAGTTCCAGCTATTCCAGTTTAAAACTGAAACTTGGTATTTAGTTTTGTATAATGCTCTGCATGCTGGCCTTATGCTTCAACATAGTCCCATGTTTTGAGATATGTTCTCAAAATATTAAGAGTTATCTCAAGAACCACTGAACCAATACTAGGCTTGTTTGTACTCAATTTCATGCATTTTTCATGTTGATTCCAAATATGGTCATGAAAATGTTCAATTCTGAATTTTTTGAACTTTTAAAGAAAATTTAAAACTTGTCGTCTGCAGTCAACACCCCTTGTTAAAAGGGTTAATATTAGTGAACACCTTCAATGTGACTTTCCAGACAGTAGGGTAAAGAAGATCACAGTGTTATATAGGCTTATCATAGGGGACTACCTACCGTCAACGTGATGCGAATATCACTACTTGTGAATAAGTCTTGTGTAAGGAAAACACTTAGGAAATCTTGACTATATGCCTGAAAACGAAAAACCGTCAAAATCTGACAGCCTACTTGAACATGGAAAGGATTGACAATGTGTGTTCCACTTTAAAGCAGTAAATGTTGGTTGTTTCAGTGTGGGCGTGTGTGCAACATTGTTTGCTTACATATCGATATCTTCATGTTTGTTTTCCTGGGGAGGTAAAATGGGGAAGGGGAAAAATCTGGCCTAAATTTTGCAGTTTTGCCCCAAATAATGGTATTATTAGTGGTATTTTTCTTGACTGCCCCTTCCCCTTGGCAGCTCCACTATTTGCTTATTCTGAGTATTAAAGGAGACACATATTTAATGAAAATAATTGGCCCCTTATAAATCACTCTTCTAGCCCAAACCAGCATGATACTTTAGGGGGGATGTTGACTCTTCTAGCCGAAACCAGTGTGGTGGGAAAACATGGTTGTTAACTATTGTAGCCGAAACCAGTGTGGTTCTTAAGGGTGGGGGAACATGATTTTTAACTATTGTAGCCGAAACCAGTGTGGTGCTTAAGGGTGGGGGAACATGGTTGTTAACTCTTGTAGCCAAAACCAGTGTGGTGCTTAAGGGTGGGGGGAACATAGTTGTTAACTCTTGTAACCGAAACCAGTGTGGTGCTTAAGGGTGGGAGAACATGATTGTTAACTATTGTAGCCGAAACCAGCTTGGTTATTTAGGGTGGGGGAACATGCTTGTTGACTCTTGCAGCTGAACCAGCGTGGTACTTTAGGGTGGGGGAACATGATTGTTGACTCTTGTAGCCGAAACCAGCGTGGTACTTTAGGGTGGGGGAACATGCTTGTCGACTCTTGTAGCCGTGCATGTGTGTATTTGATGACGGTGCATATGCAGTAATATAAAACTTATTTTATTTCATGCAGTATGCAGTGCAGTCATTTTATGTTAAGAAATGCACCTTTAACTTGGATGACATTACTATTCTTCGCAGCAATTGAAACAATACATTTTAGTATGCACATGGTAGACTCTAACGATCATTACACATTATTCCCAAGCAACATATGCCATGTATCCACCTTGTTTATTGACCCAATTTCATGACCTAATTCAAATTAAACGAGGTAACATTTAAGTCAAGTCATTTGATCTATGGAGCTACTTAAGCCACATAGTGATGGGATCAATTTGCAGACATGCAAAATGACTCTTAATTTCTTCGAAAAAATTAATTATCTGATTGAAAATTCTGATTGATCATTACAAATTATCCCCAAACAACATATGATATATATGTTCATTGACCTAATTAAATTAAACCAGGGTATCTTTGAGTCAGTCATTTGATCTATACAGCTACTTAAATCACATTTTGATGTAAGTGGAATCTATTTGCAGACATCCTAAAATACTCTCATTTCTTCTAAAAAAATAATTTCTAAAATGTCTTATTAAGTAGGTTGAAAGGCAGTTAGGTTTAAATTTATGAACATATTCCCAAATCAAAGCCAAGATAATTGCATTTCGTAATGGTAACTAATACTGCTGCCTGTAGCAGACATCATTCTGAATCTGTTTAACAACACTGGTACATGGCACAGGTAATTAACTGTTTTGAAAGTTTTCCGAGAAAGAAGCGTGATGAATAACGTGACTGGAATTGTGGATCCAATGATGTTGTGTGATTACTGTAGACCTGGAGGACTATTGAGAGGCTCTATTTTTGGACTCTGTATGATTAAAGATGGAGCATAAAGAAACAAATTTGCCATGTTTTTTAAAAATTATTACGGACTGTATTCTTGAAACTGTCTTAGGATATAATTTATTATTATGTTATAGTGTGATTATGCGGTGCTGTGATCTATTATGTTTTTTGTCTAATGAAAATCATTTTAGTATAAAGGACACCTCCAAATATATATCTAGTTAAAAATATCGGCTTATCGGCTGCAAGGTGTATTTTCTGAGATTTTGGTATCATCAACATTTGCCAAGTGGGTGAGTCTTCAATCAGCCTATTCTGTGACTTATCAAATTGTGTGGTTAGCATATGCCAATTATATACTGTTATACATTATGTTGGCTGATGATCACCCGTAGAAAACGGACGTGAAACCCAGGGTACCAACCCACATCATGGAAATGTGTTGAAATTTATGTACTGTTATACATTACTTATATTCATTTATTTTATTTTAATTTGTGTGACAAAGCAGAATCTTGGCAGCATTTTTTAATGATCTTGCAACATTTTCCAGTGCTTGATTTACCACATGAACACATTACACAAGTTCATTGTATCATTGTCTTTAACTGCTTTGCATTCCCTTTTGATAAATAATTCAACTTAGCTATAGGCCTACCTTTATTTAAAACACAACACATCCCAGTGGCCACTCTGCCCAGAGAAAATTTGATAATATACCAAGAAGTAAATCAGATTTCAGATGGGAGCAATTCTCATCCTGAACTTGTAATCATTGTGAGATGTTATTGAAGTATGAATTTAAAAAGGGGCTATGATGTAGACTATCTCTACATGTCAAAATGTCCTCTTTGCATATGACAATGCACAGTATCATTATGCAAGTTAAAAGAAAAGAAACTATTTTTTGTTGTTAAAGCTTCGAAGGACCATTTCCAGTTGTTCATGAGGAGGATGTCCACTCATTTGTTCAAGCTTCTTCTGACCATACTGTATTTTGTATACAGCCCTACAACATAACCTTGACTGTAATCGAAACCCAGTGAATGCCAGAATGGACAGTGACTGTCTATAGGATGTGCAAATCAACATTGATCAAGGAGCATTGACTGTAACCAATATGTCCCTCTTGGATATTTGCTGTCTTCTTAACCCTATAAAGTGAGAAAACGATACAGACTGGCCGGAGATAGAGTTTTCTTTGATAGTTTGAAATTGAGGGTCTTGCGTATTATGGGACTATGCCTGGGGAACTTGGAAATAGGAATGTTGGTAATCCACTTGTTTATTTTGAAATGAATTTCATAACAAAACATCCTAAAGATTCAGAGAGTTTCATGCTTGCCTTCTCAGGCCTCCTCCATCTGGCCTAGCATTATCCCTGAGTGGAGGAAGGTGAGAGCTAGCCAATTGATGAACCTCACCACCGCATAAAATGGTATAACCATCACATAGGCCTAACCCACAGAATTAGAGAAGGAGAACCGGGACTCCCTATACCACCACGTACAATCGCGCCGTCAGCTATGGGGAGAAAATTGGGGGTATTCGGGTCCTTGCCGACGGTCTTGAGAGACGAACGAAAACAATTCTCGTCTCATCTGAAGCGTCTTGGTACTCGCGTGCAGGTCGCATCAAGTGCGTCTCTCAAATCGCCCATCATCCATGTCGCGCTTGCATGACAAACGAATGCCCCGGCGCATTCGAGGGAAACCGAATACCCCCAATTTTTGCTTCATGCCTGTATCAAGATGGCGGTTGAGTCCCGGTTCTCTGGTTTTAATTCTGTGGCCTAACCCTACACAGGAAAATGTGCACAAGATGTCACTGGCTGTGGAACAGATAAATAGTAATGCACAATTTTTCCATCTCTCATTTCTAAGTGTTTCATACATTCTTGACTATCTTTTACATTTTGTGGATTTTCATTTCCCATTATAGTGTATTATTGGTAGTAAACTGGCAACCCAGTCAACCTTGGTACCAGTGCTAAACTTCCAGCCAATCAGGATAAAGTATTGTAATTGACCTTGATTGGACTATAGAGGGCAGTATGGTAATTGAATGGAGTAGTCATTATCATGATTATGTGGATCATAAAATGTGAAGTTTTAATCCAAAATGAAAAAGAATTAGACATGTGACTGGGATTGTGACGTGTAAACTCAGTCATTTGCTACCTCAACCACTTTTGAGATATGAAAAAAGTTTACACTTCTCCTATTTAAAAATTTTTTTTTTAGCCACATCATTGACACAGAACATTTTTGTTGGGAATTGTTGGCATAATGTAGCCTTTTAATATAGGTGAATGAAAAAATTACATTAACAGGAAGGGCTGTTGTTGACAAGGCTGTTGTCGACAAGCAATTTTTTCATTAAAGTGATATTAGAGATAATAGCATTATTTACCATGGAATAACCTTTAGATATAAAAGAGTAATAATTGAGCATAAGATGACAATGATATGGGGGATTAATAGTACTCATTTTCATTTTGTAGTGGTTAGTTACCGCTTTGATTATGTGTCGTTGATGGTAATAAACGATGCTTATCATATTCTCTGAACTTAATATTTAGATGTATTGCTTTGTCGACAACTTGCCGACGTCAGATCTTGAGATTTGACGATTGTCGACAATGAAAGTTCTACTCGACAACAGCCCTATTAGCAGGTGAATTGGAAAGGCTTTTAGAAGTGTGTAAATAATAATATTACATGCAATGGCATGTCTGAGCACAGATATTGGAACACATATCTGTGGTCTGAGGTAGACCTTAATATGAATGTCAACAGAATGAGAGAAAAAAGGGAAAAGTTTAATATTTTTCTACAAATGCATCATTTTACACAATTGTGTCACATTATATGCATCTTCTAAAGGTTAAGGATAAAAAGTAATCAAGGAATCAGTCTTTTTTCCAATTTCATTCCTGGCTTTAAATGTTTGGGGAAACATAAAACTGCATGTATAGGTCTTGGGAAAAGACTAGCCGTAATCTTGTTACACACAGATGACAATGTGTAAGAGCCAATTTAGCAGCACTATTTCGCTCCTGAACTGTCGGCAACATGGCATTGACATTCAAAAAAGACTTCAAATCATCTTTCTCATATCCTCGCCTCCAGCTATCCTCATTGTGCTAGCGTAATTTCGTATAATTCCGGTCAAGAAAATGAAGAAAATAGTCTGGATGAAAGTAATTCCATATTCTCAGTGTGTTGTGTAGTCTGATCAGGTTTCTTCATTCTACCTATCTCGTATTGATTTGAATTGTATGTTTAAGCAAAATACGGTGAATTGATCTAAAATTTAACCTCATAATGTACCAATATTTGGTCTATATTTTGTTGGTACCATGCGAGGGTAAATGCTCCTTTGTTGTATACATGTTGCTGTGTGTTGTGAAATAGAATCTGGGATATGCAAGGAAAGGTTTCTGACACATTAGGCAACAGGTCCTATTCAGGGCATGACAATTTCTGTGGCATGAAATTTGGTAATGCCTCAAATAATTTTCAGTTTTATCTTCACAAATGTGTTTTGATCAACAAAACAAATACACAGTGTAAATAAACAATTTGAAATTATTGATTTGGTGTTTCAAATTTTTCTTAAATGGAGTGTTTTGAATTTACCATTTGGAATCACACTGCAGTCAAGTTAGCTCAATGGATAAGGCATTCGACTATGGTGCGAGAGGTTGCGGGTTCGAACCCCGACGGTGGTTAGTACTCTCTCGTGTAAAAATTGAGGAACTTACTGCTAATTGTCTCATTGTAACTCATACTGATCCTGGTTACGAAGGTCCATTGTGAAATGTCTAGGGTGTGCGCTTCTTAGCTTGCAAGTCCCTATGTTGTTGTTTAATGGTGTATGGAATGATATAGGCCAAAGTGGTCAGCAACAACCTGTAAAGTGTGCTGAGGCTTGTGAATCAATGTCTAGGTGTTGTGCCTGTGTGTAGCACACTATAAATCACTGCGCTTTTTTTAAATTTTATTTTGTTTACAATTACTTCATCAACATTTGACATGATTATTCCTCATAGTGTTGAATTTTGAAATTCACCCAAACTTGCATTGTGAATAATTTAATGCAATTCTCATGCTATGACGACATCTTGCATGTGCAGGGACGGAAATCCACACATGTGGGCTGTGCGTAGGCAGTGTTAACATTATTATTTGTTGCAGGTTTTTAATCAAGCTAAAATCCTACACAATTGCCAAGAAATCTTCATTTTGAATCTTTTCAATATGATATTCAATAAGTTCATTTAATCTCTCATGAGTTTATGTATATAATAGATTGAATATTAATCCTTTTGTAAGATTGTTTTTACTGTAGCTTTGAGGAGAAAAATTATGAAATCAATCCTCAATTTACGTGAATGAGTCTTTCAATTTCTTGACTTAATTTTGTATAAATAGCATGTATGTTTAGTATCATGGTTATCATATTTAATGCTTTGCGTGCTAGCCATGCGCTTCAATGGAAAAAGTTCAAGTTTTGAAATATTTTCTCAAAATATCAAGAGCTATCTTAAGAACTACTGGATCAATACTAGGCGTGTTTGTACTCATTTTAATGCATTTTTCATGCTGATTCCGAATATGGTCATGAAAATTTACATTTCTGAAATTTTTGAATTTATAAAAAAATGTTGAAACTTGTCGTCTGCAGTCGACACCCGCGTGAAGAGAGTTAATACTTATCAATAATACTTTATTTTGTTACTAGATAGCATAGGTTGTCATCAGAGAAGATTTTACACTTCCCATAATGCATTTCTCCCATTTCAATTTTCTGTACTGATTTGCTAATTTTATAGTGCCGCTTGGGTCGATATTGACAAAATTACCTCAATGAATAGAGGACATCCAGGTCTTGCTAAATATTTATTTCATGACTATCGACTCATGCATAGCCAGGCTGCTCCGAAAATGAAAACTAGTGTCATTTGATGAAATGAGGTGATATATCATGTTGCAAAGGATTCTGGGAAGGGTAAGATATCTTCTCATGATTGTCATATCTTATTCTTAGTATTACTGTAAGATTGGTAATTTTCATGCAACATTTATTTTTCACACTTTTCGCACTCCAAGCAGTTATGGCGAAAATAACAACACACATAATTCCTTTATAGCATAGGTCGGTTGTAAGGAAGCTTGATATCATGAATTTAAAAACAAGTGAAACAAATTGGCAAAACATGACAAATCATTTGCACAAAAATAATCCACTTTTACAGTATTTGGCCACTTCAAAACATTTGTAATCGGAGATAACTTGTTGCGGCTTTCAGATAAAATTTCCCAATAAGTCATGTTTTTCTGATTGATTTTTATTGTAGCCTACATGAAGAAAATTGAAGAAATTAATCCAGGGGGGAGGGGGAATGGAGGGGCCATCTGAAAATTTACCTAAAATACTGAAAATTTTTGGTTTTGGCCAAAGCATGGAAATGTCCCTGATTTTGTATTTGGAATGGGGGATATTGCACAAAGTCTAAGATTGGAGGGGTTTAGTATTCCTAGCAGTGGTGGCACCATGGGGGCATGAGGGGGCAAATGCCCCCCCAGTCAGAACTCTTGCCTCCCCCCGTTGCCCCCCAGTAAAAACCCAAAATTACGAAAATTTCCATTTTGTGCTGCAATTTTACACAAAATTTGTTGATTTTCCCCACGAAATTCACTTTGCCCCTCAATGCCCCCGAAAAAAAAAATCCTGGCGCCGCCACTGTTCCTAAGTTAGGATAGGTTTGATATTTTGTAGTCACCAAACATGTTTTCAGTTACAAGGGAAGGGGGGAGCTAATAACATGCAAAGTAATATGTTCAAGTAGTGTTTTATTTTCATGGTATATCTCACCACAAAAGGTTACCATAACTTACCAGCAATCTGTGTAAGCTTACTGAAAATTAAGAAAATACTTAACCCCCTGAGCACTACCTGCCGATCTAACATTGCCTCTGATTGGTCAATAACATTATATTTTCACTTGAATCACCAATCAGGATGGAGCTTTGCAAATAATTCACCCCAATTTATTTGTGTGGTGAAATTATTCTAACAATGTTGCTGATTGGGCTAATTGATAATGAAAACTTCTTTTTGGCCAATCGGCAGGTAGTTCTCATGGGGTTAAATTGCAGAGTAATAAGACACAACTGTATTGATTTGCAGAATGCCATTATTCCTCAGCGTGATGTGTCTGGTATCTCTGCATGTAACATGGAATCGGTATCAAAGGCGGTGATATAAACTAGGCCTCAGTGAAAACAATACATGCATTAAGAGCTTGTTATATAAGTTTGTTTATCATCTATTAAATTTCTGAAGGGTAAGGCATCGAAATAAGAACAAAGATCAAAGGGTTTTCTGGACCCTTGCCTCTGAAATTCCAAGGGTTCTCTCTCACTTTCAAGGGTCGGAAAAACAATATCATGTTTCTTACTGTCTTTATTTTATATGAAATTTATCCATGAAATTTATATTACAGAAAACTGGCATTTTCATCCACTTATATCACCTGCTTCATACTTACTCATTGACCTACAGTGATTGCATCACACAAATTTAGCTGAAGTAATTTTATCATTACCGTATTCATTTTACGTGATACAAACTTGATGTGCGAAATTGGCAAAAAGTGGCCAAACTGGGGCGATTAAGTAAAATTGGGTACATAGCGTTTGAACCTGAACTAGAAAAGACACCAAGTAAAGTGTTTCTGTTAGCAAAGATATTACCGATTCTAAAGCATATGACATTACACCATGACCCCTTTTATTTTTTTTCTGAACAAAAAATGCAATTGCTAATCATGAATGTCGATTTTACGCAATGCAAGCTTGATATGCGCAAAATTGTCAAAAATGGCCCAATTTGTTTTCTGGACGATTTAGTTCAATGAGCATATAGCATTTGCACCCGAACTAGTAAAGAAACCAAACAAAGTTTAGGCCTATCTGTTAGCCAAGATGTTACTGATTCCACTGCATATCATTGTTGCCATGATCTCTTTTATTTTTTTTCTGAGAAGCAAAATTGCAATTGTATAAGTTTTATTGTTCAATCTGTATAACACTCAAAATATCCCACTGTACAGTATGAAATCCTATACAACAGAGCTAGAGTAATCATATATTTGGGAGTCGGCTTGTACAATGGGAAGAACCCAAAGATCGATCACAAGAATTATAGCTTCAACAACATGGTTGTCCCGATATCACTATTACATAAGAGATGAAAAGGTATTTGTCCTGTTATAAAATTTGAGCCGGACTTAAGAGACCTGATCCTGGAGATGATACGACTGGTATAACGGGTGGTGATGAAACAGGAGCGTTTGATTTGGTAGAAATGATCGTTAATTTCTGTAACTGGAGATGTGCGGAAGATGTTTTTGGTGGCTCCGATGTTATTCTGAATTGGATTTAACTTAATTGGGTTCTCATGTGAGTGTATGATGTCCTAATTTCTTGACTACAAAAATGAAATATGATATTTCATTTAACGGTAAGAACATCACAACAACCGTAACACAAATTCTACTGCTATATCTTGGTACATATTGGGAAGCAACAATTTGCATATTTGATAAAGAGAAATGGAATTTCAAAGTTTCTTTAAATATTTTCAACAATATGACTAACCATCATCGCACGTAGAAAATTAAAGAAGAAAGCTGATGTTTTGGTGATGAATTTTTTGACCTTTCGCTTCACTTTTTTGTTGTTTTGATTCTTTGTGTTATTTTTCACAACCTGTCTAAGATATCTTGTTCACTGATCAAGTTCATCTATAACTAGCACTTCTGGAAAGTGTTGCATCAATTTTTATGGAAATCTTATACTTTGATGCACTGCAACTGAGACTCCAAAAGTAGATCAGCTGTATGTGTGCTTTTGTTAACACAGGTAAACAAAGACACACATCAGAAATCTTTATGTAATTGCAGATGCACAGGAACCACAGACATCTGCGGTTCCTTGGCAGTGTTTTTAGATCCAAAAGCATAGAACATATAGAAATTTACTCTGTGATGGCATCACAATTTTTTTCAGAGGGGGGAGACATTCAGGGGGGATCAATCAGTCTTGCACAAAAGTGTTGTAAAAAGATGACATTTTTGTAATTTTGGGTTTTTACAGGGGAGGGAGGGAAAGTTCCAACGGGGTAGAGATCCCCCATACCCCCCTGACCCCAGGGTGCAACCACTGCATTTACGGCAATTACAAGTGAAGAGTTAGATCCACACTTGGATATAGTAAAAAGTTCAGGCAAATAATTAAAGTGCTTGTCCGCAGTTGGATTGGATGTGGGTCGATGTCTGTGTTTGCCGTTGTTAGGTGGGGTGGTAGAATATGATGACCTCTTGTGCTGTATGTAATATGTCACTTAATTTGGATGTTCATGAATATAAATGACCTTATTTGCATTTGTGCATAACAAGGGAAAACATCAAAATCCTGCAAAATTAATATTGAGTCAATTTCAGCCCATTTCAATTTCAAATTATTGATCAGGAGCGGGTGCATATAACACATGCATTTAGCAAAATCGTATCACAAGAAATGCAGAATACATACATTACACATGTCAAGTTTGCTGATAGGGTGAACCACTGTATGCCATTTTACCCTCCATGGGTGACATGTAAGCACAACATAGTAAGTGTTCTCATCTTTAATTCATTGATACTGCTCTTTCTTGATGATAGCATGCAAATAAACTCATAAAAGAAACATTGAAGTGTTGTATTTTACATGAGGAGATCCTGCAAATATATTGACAGAACTATAGGCACACACCTACACTGTCCTTAACTTACTACTTCGCTATATTTACACGTGAAGATACACATGTCTGGGACATTTATATGCAAGAGAGAGAGAATGTCAGAAGTGAATGAATGTGTAGACCATCATTCGAAATCGAATCTGAAGTTTTGGGAATAAGCTTTTTTTTCATGGATATCTACTGAACAAACGTCATAAAATGAGGATGCTAGAATCACAAAATAATCATTTAACATATCCAAATCATCATTGATTTCTCCTATGACTGCCATCCTCGGCTTTGTATTACTAAATTATTTAACAGTATTTTGATAGCCAAGATCTCAGCCTTCATGGCACTGATCATCATTACTATTGCATGATTACTGACTGCTTCTAGCAAAGTTATTAGTGAATAATTGAAGCGAGCATCAGAATACTTGAATTTGTTTATAAATAATGCGCAAACAAGTAAACAAGTCGTTTCATTCATCCATATTTGATTTTGACCTCTATACGCCCCTGTCATGTCTGACGTCAAGTGCATCGTAAGAGCAGTTTTGTCACTTCAAAGGAGCATTCATGATATATCTATAGGGGAGCTGGGGCATGTGACATATATGACCATAATACTTCCCCAGAAAGAATCCTGCTTTTGGACCAAGCAGCTCTGAAAGGCCTCTGAAGTTCACCAAAAGAGAATGTTGAAAGACCCTTGATTTGGATATTTTCACCTCTAAAAGGTCCCAACATTTCTGGGTGTTTTTTCAGAAAACCAATAAAGACCCAGATTTTAGCAGTTTTGTGTAGGGGGCATTTCTATGTGGAAGTATACAGGATCATCATCACAGTGTCGCCCCAATGGGTCTGTTAGGCTTTTCACAGAAAATCCCTAAACATGGGTCCATGACACCATGTTTTGAAAAATTGTCCAAAAACAGCAACTATTGGGCAGATATTTACACAAAATTCAAAAATATTACCCTATATGAGCACAATTTAGCTGTTTTTATGCCTCTTATGCCTCCACCGCGAGGCATACTGTTTTTGCAATGTCCGTGCTTCCGTGCTTCCGAGCTTCCGTGCTTCCGTCCTTCCGTCCTTCCGTGCTTCCGTCCGGATGCGATATCTCGGGCATGGATGGGCGGATTGACTTCAGATTTTCAGGATAGGTGGGTCATGGTCAAAAACTCTGGCTACTTTTTTTGGGGTGAGGTTCAAGGTCATATACGGAGGTAAAAGGTCATTTGAGGTCATTTGGCCAATTTTCCTTATTTACCTCTTTTCTCGGAGACGGGGGGTCGCACGTTCCTCAAACTCGGTGGGTGGGTGCATCTTGACCCCAGACAGAACAAGTTTATATTGGTTAGTGGGTCAAGGTCTCCTGAGGTCATGCAGGGGTCATCTGAGGTCAAATTAGCAAAAATAGTCATATGGCCATGAAACTTGGTAGGTACAGTCAACATTTAGAGCCAAATTTTTGGAAGGTCATTTTGGGGTCATCTGGGGTCACCCAGGGTCATCTGAGGTCAAATTAGTAAAACTGTCGTATGGGCATGAAACTTGGAGGGTACAGTCAACATTCAGAGCCTAATTTTTTGAAGGTCATTTTGGGGTCATCCAGGGTCACCCAGGGGACATCTGAGGTCAAATTAGTAAAAACTGTCGTATGGGCATGACATTTGGTGGGTACAGTCAATATTCAGAGCCAAATTTTTGGAAGGTCATTTTGGGGTCATCTGAGGTCATCCAGGGGTCATCTGAGGTCAAATGAGTAAAAACTGTTGTATGGGCATGAAACTTGGTGGGTACAGTCAACATTTAGAACCAATTTTTTGGAATGTCATTTTGGGGTCACCAGGGGTCATATGAGGTCAAATTAGTAAAAACTATTGTATGGGCATGAAAGTTGGTGGGTAGGCCTACAGTTAACATTTAGAGCCTAATTTTTGGAAGGTCATTTTGGGGTCACCAGGGGTCATCTGAGGTCAAATTAGTATAATTACTATATGGGCATGAAACTTGGTGGGTACAGTCAACATTTAGAGCCAAATTTTGGGTGGTCATTTTGGGGTCACCCAGGAGTCATTGAAAGGTTGTTTTGGGGTCATCCAGGTGTCATCTAAGGTCAAATTCAGTATCAACTTGTGAATTCCACATCACTCCCTTTGGTGGAGGCATCACGGTCGACGCTTTGCGTCGAAAACCGCGACATCCGAGAACCGCGGTCCATCTAGTTTGAGTAAAAACTACCCCTAACAGTTTATAATGGAACTTGTTCCTTAGAAATGAAGTAGAATCTCGGACAGCACACCTTGTCAAAAAATAATTCAAGTGCCCTTCCCTGGTATTTATGGTAAAACTGAAAGAAGCAGACTACTGAATTGTTACAGAACACGAAAAGAAGACCACTCCCACCTATTTTGTAAAAGATGTTGGTGAGCCCCATGTTCTCTGAACACTGGTCTGCATGTGCCCATGTTCATGCACAAATTGCAACCGTGATGACTGGAAAGGGCATCAAATTCACAGTTTGTCACTGAAAGTCTGAAAGGGTGTCAAATTTGGTGTACACTTTGAACAAATCCCAGTAAATGGTATCAAAATCACACTTATAACACTAATAGTCTCTGTGGAAATCCTAGAAAAGGTATCAATCAGGATTTCTTTTTACGCAATTCCACCATTGGATTAGAAAATGGAGCAACCGTGATTGTGTTTGGGTCATACTGCTTCACCAATGTGGGCTTTGTTTCTGCTATTTTTGAATTACAGATATGTACCTTTAAGTATGAAGACATGATAGCATGCACGTAATAATGTGATTGAAGTTAAAAATCATCATGTGGAATATGACTGTCTTCTGAAGTGACTTCACTTGTCAGGATTTTGTATTGAAGTAGACATACTCAGATTTACAATTCTTTTTTGCAGAGGAATTAGACATTTCAGGGTTGAAACATGTTTAGATATGATGCAATTTTGAAAAATTGTTTTAAGCCACTGGAAAAAATTCTTGGTGCTGCCACGCATGTGGGCACCTCAAATTGCCAGGTAGCCAGGGGACAAAGGGGAAGCTGCCCCTGTGAAAAGTCTTACCCCCTCTTTCCCCTGTGGGATGGTGGCGCTCCGATATTTAAGATTATTAGGCCTTTTTTGTACTTTTGCCCCCCCTTAACATTTGTTTTGTCCCTGTTTGCCCAACCTCTTTAAAAATTCTGGCTATGCCACTGCCAACACCAACCCCTTCCCCGAATTGAAATTTGAAAAATAAGACATTGTGATAAACAAAAAGTGACGAACAGGCCATGAGCATACTAGAAGCATTCCATTAAAATTTACATGTAGCAACACGAAAAGGTTGAGATTGAGTTGCCTTATTACCAGAAGGTATAGGATTGACTACAGTCAACTCAGAGATATTTTAAAGCCATCCAAAATCTTCGGACATCTTTTATTTCACAATTTATATAAAAATTAATGCAGGCAAAGGAATGGAACTTGATGAGGTTGAGCCAAATTATAACTTGCAACAAATGTTGATGGGATTTGGTTTCACAGACTTAATGTATCAAAAATTAAGTTTTTTTAATGATTGTGGAACTCCTGTAGCCCAGGCTGCCTCTCTCGGCCATCACTGCACATATCACTGCATGGTTCTTCCAGGCCCCATGCGAAGGGAGTGCACAAGTTTACACTGAAGTTCCAAAATATGACAATATAAAAATCTTGGTTTTTTTACGCTTTTTTGGTCAAAAAAGGTCAAAATTTTGGGAAGAAAGTCCACTTTTCACAAAATTGCCCCCCCCCTCGAAAAAATTCCACTTTTTCAAAATCAGCACTCCTTCTTTCTTCCGATAACAAAAATAAAAACATTGGCCCGAAGGAAGCATTTGTGAGATTATGAATAGCTGATTACAATTGCAGTCTACTAAGGCCGTGTAAAATTAATATTTTGGTTCTCGTCCCTCCTCCTCAATTTCTGGGATTTGTCAGATTTTTTTTTTTTTTAGATTTTTCAATTTTTTAGACTTTGGAATGATTTATGAAATCTTCATACATATAAATAAGTTTATTAGAGAACAAGCATCACTTCCAAGTCTTTTTTGTGGTACTCTAGGGGTTTATCCTCAGAATCTCACATTTGAAAAAAAAAAAAAAAAAAAGAGGGCCTCATCGTTATAAAAAAAAAAAAAAAAAAAAAAAAAAAAAAAAAAAAAAAAAAAAAAAAAAAAAAACACTCCCTCCCTCCCTCATCAATTCATGAAAATCCTCTGGACGAGAACCAAAACATTAATTTTATACGGCCTAAGGTAGATTGGAATAAGTATGACACAGAGCAAGGGAGATGTGTTGTAACAATCCTGCGTAAGGGCCTTTTTTTTCTTTAAAAAAAACCAAACAGATTTATATAGCTCAATTGCATAAGATTATTGTGTGCCACATAAAAAACTACTGACCACAATGGCTCAAGGCACATCTTATGTTATAGCTAGCATCATTCAGGGACTTGGCATGGATTTGTTGGCCAGGCCAGCAAAAACCCCATGGCTACCGATTTGTGATCTTGTACTTGGCACGCCAGGTATCTAACGTTCAATACCAGAGGAGGGGGACTTCATTATTCATCTTCTCTCCTTTTTCATTCCTTCTTTCCCTTGTGATAGCAAAAAAATGTGGGCCGTGTTAGGATTAAGAAGTATGTTGCAGTTCTTTATGGCTAAAACTGGACAAATATGGCTTCTGCCATTCCTCACCTTAAAAATACATAAATGTAGGTGAACATGAAATTCTGGGCTGTGAATCCCATACCACACTACATAGGGGATTCCCCACTGCTGATGGGAATACATTATAGATTATATAAATCTTTGTGAACCAGAATCAATCTGGGGTGTTTGAACAGTCTCTTTTGTTGGCGGGTAGATTTAGAAGTAAATTTAAAAGATTTGCAAAATAAGAATGTTCTGTGAATTGGCTCGAAGGAAGCATTTGTGAGATTTTGAATAGCTGATTACAATTACATTCTACTAAGGTAGATCGGAATAACTATGACACACAGGAAAGGGGATGTGTTATAACACTGACAACCAGGGGCATACTTATACTGGATCAAGAATTACAAGGGGTGCAAGATTCCAATGTTGGCCCACTTATGCCATAAGATTTGAATATTTTGGGACTATGTAACACACAAACACAGAAGAGGATATTATATAGGAGAGGCGAGGTGAGGCAAGGTACAGAATTGGAGAGGAGAGAAAAAGAGTAGAGAAAAGAGAAGAGAATTTAGGGGACAGAAATGAAGAGGAAGATGATAGGAGGAATGGAATGAAGAAAAGAGAAAGAATAGAAAAGAAATAATTGAGAACAGAAAGTGAGGAGAGGAGAAGAGAGAAAGAGAAGAGGAAGGAATTAGAGAAGAGGGGAGGAGAGGACAATTGGCTTCATTTATTTTGGTCATTTTATTCCAAGCTTTTTTTTTCTGATGGTCATTGGGTAATTTCTCCTTTACTACACGGTTACATTTAAATACTTTATAGCGGATAATTTATCTTTGCACTTTTCAGAAGTGAAAGGCTTTAAGCGCAAATAAAAACCCACAAAACTAATTATGAACCATTTAGATTGGAAGAACTCCTGAAAACTGCGGTCAGAATTGCAAAGATAATCTTGCAAATAATTCCTGTTCTACAGTAATCTGAATATGGGGAAAAGTTAGCATCCGCAATGGACCGTTTCTTCCATATACACTATATGATCTCTAAAGTATGCACCATTTCCTTCCACTTACAATCACCGAGTGCCATCAATATCCACTTTATATCTATATTACACAATCATGGAAATTTAATGCCGTCTTTTATATATATCGGCCAATTTCAGGCCAGACGGCGAAAATATTTACATCAAAAGAACTTTCACCATAAAAGGCTAATAATAGTACATAGGT
The DNA here is from genome assembly GCF_039555335.1 of Amphiura filiformis. Classification (NCBI taxonomy): domain Eukaryota; kingdom Metazoa; phylum Echinodermata; class Ophiuroidea; order Amphilepidida; family Amphiuridae; genus Amphiura; species Amphiura filiformis. The sequence continues at coordinate 42,227,383 of NC_092634.1, forward strand.
ATGTCATAACTGCATTGTAATAAAATAATGATAAAAATATTCTTTTGGACATGTTTGAGACGTTAAAATGGATAAAAACAAATCGGAAAACGGACATTCAAGAAATTTTCAGTTCATTTAGTAGTACATACTCGAGTCATGCCAACATGATTACTATTTTTCAAGTAGGTTGTTTATGGGCTGCTTTAATTTCTTCACCATTTTCAAGAGTTTAGAGTGGATGGATGGTGAATGCGGGACAAAAACGTGACCCAAATAGCAAAGTATTTTTCCATTTTGGATTTGTGACGGACATACTGTTACCAATAACGAAATACTGTAAAAGTGGTAGTTTTTGCGCATTTATTTTTTTGCGCTTTGTTGATTTTGAACTACATTGCTTGTTTTTAATTTTCGCAATTTTTAAGTTTTCTTACATATACCTATACATTAAAAGAACATATTCGCTTGTTTTTATTTTCGCGGAAGCTGTGTTGTGTGCGAAAAGTGCAAAAATTTCCACTTTTACAGTCACAGCAAAAGAAAGCATTAGGCCTATAGAGTATTTGCTTCAAATTTTCAATAATCTTTGTCTCTCTTGTTAATATTAATTAAATTTTCTCCTCTTTTGTTTTTTCTTTCATGTGCTGTTATTCACAATGTCATATCCGTCCCATCATGCATCAGGTAAGTGTCATGATTGCTATTAAGTTGTTTGTTTGATTGTTTGTGTGTTTGTTTGTTTGTTTGTTTGTTTGTTTCACTTATGAATAAGAAGCAGATGCTAAGCAAATGTGCAAAATTGTTTATGAGAGCTAATCTAATCTTTCCTTGAAGTGCACAAAACAAAAGTGCAATCGACCTTTTCACCAGCTGATCGGAAATCTTTGGAAATGAATTGCGTTCTGAAAGATTGCGTGTGTGGTTATCAGGACCCATGCCCCCTACTTTTGAAAACCTGCATATAACACTAGAAATCAGATCCTCCTCCTTTAAGATTGGATTGGTCTTAAGTCTTTGTGAACAGGGGCCCCTGATTTCCATCTATAGGACCTAATGCAAATTGACTCTTGAGACATCTTCAGTAGTCTGTAGCTGTTATTCAAGTCACATTATTGCATTATTTCCTTCATATTAGGCGATCATCTTGTCAATTTCTAGACATGAGTTCAGGGTTACCCAGAGTTTGTGACACTTATTACTAGCTGTATAAGCAATCTCTCTCACATAGAACTCACTCAGTACCCTTGGATTACGATATCTGAATAACAAGAGGAGCTTGTTTCTGCTATTTAAGCCCTAACCCTTAACCTTAACCCTATACCCTAACCCTAAACCATAACTATATCCCTAAACCCTAACCCTAAACATTAACCCTAACCCTAAACCCTAACCCTAAACTATAACCTTAACCCTAGACATAAACACTAACTCTATCTGAATAATAAGAAGAGGTAATTTCTGGTATTTAAGCCCTAACCCTTAACCCTAAACCTAACTCTTAACCCTAACCCTAAACCCTAACCTTAAGGGGGTACTTTACACCCCTGCCCAATTGTGTGCCCATTTTGCATTTTTCTCAAAAATGATAGCACATTGGGGACAAGTTAGATATGTATATAGGGGCAAGGACTACAACTACTGCACTGGAAATTCTATTTCAGCACAGACAACAGTTGTGGAGTTACAGTCAAAAATGAGGGAAAACAAGTATTTGATCAATAAACCAACAACTACTTGCCTTGAGTTGCTGAATTTTCAGTGCAGTAGTTCTTGCCCCTATATTATACATGTATACATATCTTACCTGTCACCAATGTGCTATAATTTTTGAGAAAAATGCAAAAATAGGCACAAAATTGGCCAGGGGGGTAGTACCCCCTTAATCCTATACCTAATCCTAAACCATAACTCTAGCTCTAATCCTAAACACTAACCTAACCCTAAATTGCTATTCAAAAGTGTGTAAAAATGAACCACGTTTTCCCCTGCATTATGACAACTAAATATACCCCCCCCCCCAAAAAAAGATGTCCCTTAAATATTTATAATTCTACATTTCTGCAATAAGGCTTTGCAGTCTCAGGGTTTGCAGTACTAATCTCATGTTACCCATTCGCTGTATGTGGCCCGCCAGCAACTTGTGTTTTGTCTGCGCAATATTCCATTATGAACGTCCCAAGTTAATAAGAATTCTGCAGCTAATTAAATCTCAATACAAGACTTATACCTGCTCTTAAGTTCAAATCACATTACTCTATTATTTCCTTCATATTATGGTCTATCACCCTGTCAATTTCCACGGAGGGTTGTCCAGAGTTAAGTACCATGTAGGAGCTATAGCCCCTTAACTGTGGCCTGAATGGATGACAGAAAGGCTTCCGGGTAATTTAGAACTCGCCACCTAAATATGTATGTTGTTAAGGTAGCAGTTTGAGATGTGTGGGTGCACTGGTATTTTTTCAGTTTGCATTCAATTTTTAATGTAGGAATATAAACTGAGCTCAAAAAGAAACTTATAATTTTTCACAAGGTCATATCTTGAAATCCTGTCTATCAAATTCTACCAAAATTACACACAGGTTTACTTCAATACTCTACTCTTAACACATGTCAATAACCAATCAGTTATCCAACTGACACAGCAGCAAAATGCACTGACATGGAACAGCTTCCTGGAACACATTCACAGCCCAGCCCTGTTTCATGAAAAAGGTGTATGAAAAGCAGAAAGCAGCACGGTTTTATCATCTGTGCAAGGATCTTGTATGCATTTTCACAGATTTTTTGTGCTGGGTGCCAAATGTTGGGTTGTGAAAGTGGAGGAAGTCCAGGAAGCTGTCCCATGACAGTGCATTTTGCTGTTGTGTCAGTTGGGCAACTGCTTGGTTACTGACATGTGTTTTGAGTAGAGTATTAAAGTAATCCTGTGTGTAATTTTTGTTCATTTTGATTGACAGTATTTTAAGATATGACCTTGTGATTCACGCGTTGTACAAAATTATAAGTTTCTTTTTGAGCTCAGTTTATATTCCATCTGGGATATTTGTTAGTTTGTTGCATAATTTCTGCTTGGCAAAAAGTTGTTTAAGAGTTCATTCCTATTCAACAAATGTAAGCCTGGAAAAGCTTCCTGTTTAATTTACATTATTCAATGGAATGATGCTGTTGTTAAATCTTGATTTCATTTGGGATCTGGAGAAAGTGAGGAAATCGTACAAAATGCTATGTGAAAATACAACTTACAATAGAAAAAAAATTATCATGCCTATTACTCTGTTCCTATAACTGGGCAGAACACAAATCTTTCACAGTGCCCTCTATCTGTTTTTGTTATCCATACACACTATCATCGATCTCGCATTGGGAGCGTTATAGTTTGCCGATTCTCCTGAATCCTGATGCGTGCCGATATCAAGAGTAAGCCCTCATGTGGTGAGATAAGATTTCCATCCATGGTATTTTAGCAACTCATCCTGTCATGTGGCATTCATACAGGTGGTTGTGGATGTGTGCATAATACTGATGCTAGATAGAATGCTGCCCTCTAATTTTAAATATAAACTTGTCATTGAAATATGATGGCGTTATCTACGGTGGTTCAAGACCAGAGGGGGCTGGATCTTCTTTATTATTAGACATCGGGGATAGCCAGAAATTAATTATAAAACGTTGTAAAAAATGATACAGAGATGTTAGTCAGGCAACAAAAAAAAACCCTGTGCTACGGGTGGACAGACCTTTCAGGTAGGGTCGGTCGTTGGGGCTATTTTGTACAGGAAAAAATGTTTTCCCAATTTGTTCAAAATCTGGGTTGGTCGGGCCCGTAGAACTGGGCTTTTTTTTCGTCGCCTCACTGGTTGACTGTAAGCAGGTCTCAAGTACTTCATTATTATCATGCGCTAATGACATTCTTACATTCAATGGACGGACTGGGATGGGTACTGCATTGTCACTTATTTTCTGTCTAAAGCACACTTATGTAGTGATCAAAAGGCAGATTGCTGGTGTTCAAATGTTGGTAACACTTGCACAGACGCTACAGGCGATTCAGTTGTTGCTAGCGTTGTACTATATGTTGCTCCAAATTTGATTGTGTTCAAGTGGTAGTGATGTGATGCTGAGAATGCATGTGACTTCTGATGTATTAGTAAATTACTTTTCTAAAAGAGCAAGTGGATATAAATAAAAGAAATATTATAAAAATATGCTATATTGGTTGCAACAGCTTAGTGCCGAATAGTGGGTTTTGGGGAGGAGCCTGCCTTCTAGAGTTGGGACCATTTTATACAAATTTCTCCAAAAATATGAACCATGTCTATGTCCGATGCCTATCGGATGTTGGGCGAAATTCAAACACACACATTTAACAATTTTGCTTACATTTTTTGTATCTTTTGGGAAATATATAAAAAAATTACCCCTATACCAATTTTCACCAAAAAAAATGGGGACATCTTTATACCAGAATAATGTAAAGGAGACCCATCTCAGACACATATAGTGGGACATTTTTTCAAGGTTTTTATTTTGTACTGTTTGTAATTAATTTCATAGTCGCTAATTTAAATGCCCACAATTTTTTTACTGATAGCCTTAAATGTGTTACTCTTTGTTATCCCAAATATAAGAAACACCAAAACTGCTCCAAATAGTTCAAATCACAAAAACGAATACCGCAAAAATATCCCGATTTACAGTATCTGTTTGTGCCAAGGAAATCCTACTTGCTTGTTATGACACAACCATAACTTATACCTACACCACTTTCAAATTTTATGTAAAAGTGAACTAAAAAGTGAACCAAAGTTTGAATAATCAATGCTTAATTCATGTGACTGACTAAAAATTATGATATTTGATATTATGTGTGGGTGATATCGATTTGAAATTATTTTGATAAGGTTATGAATTTTCCCCAAAATATTTGGGAGGAAATTAAAATGGTATAGATTGACATTTATGATTAGAATTCTTGTCAGAATGTTGGTATAAGTGTATATTCAATGTTGAAATGAGTTGATGTGGTAGAGTCAATTAGAGATTTTAAACTCAAAATCTATTTTTGCCTAAAAATCAATGCCTGCACAGCTAGCTCTTGTATATTTAACACAATTCAAGCATGGTAAATCACATGTTCTGGTGTTCAAGATGAAAATTATCTGATGGTGATTTCAGGATTAAGCCCAGGAATTCTTATCCTCAAACCCCATGCTCCATGCCCCATTCCCCCACCCCTACCTGGTGGCAAGACTGTGCAGAGCTTTGAAGCTGCATCAACAGTCGGATCGGATATCGGATTTAAAAAATCAAAAATTAGTTTTGTTTCATTTTTCATTTTTTTTTTTTTAAATCAAAATTTTTTGAAGACTTTGAAGAACCAAAAAATTAGCTTGTTATCCTTAATATGCAAACCATAACTAATGTTTACCTCTTCATCTTCCATATATTGTATATAAATGCATGGAAAACCAATGCATTTATAATATGTGACAGATGAAGAACATTTAGTTAATGGAAAGCAAATTTATACTTCTACGCTACTCAAATTTGGTACACTCACGGGCGCTTTCACGGGTCAACGGCGTCTTCAGCGGATGTTATTGCTCTGAAGATTGTTGTTGCTAGTGATGTAGTACTAGGACACCTCCGATGGCGTCACAGATGTTGATGACGTCAAACTAGCAACAACAATCTTCAGAGCAATAACATCCGCTGAAGACGCCATTGACCCGTGAAAGCGCCCGTGAGTGTACCAAAATTGAGTAGCGAAATATAAATTTGCTTTCTATTTACGTTTACCGCTACGTATGAATATACATCATTATATTTAGTTAATGGTTTGCATATTAAGGATAACAAACTGTAATTTTTAATTTTTTCATAATTTTTTTCCAATTTTTAAAAATTAACTTTGAATGATCCAGCACTTCAGAATTAGTGCAGTGGTTCTGCAAAGTCGCCTACCAAATTCAAAACACACGTCATATATTCCAGCTGTTACTACACAACACTAGAGTACAGACAGTGTGTATAATATTCAACAAAATACTGTCCCCTCTGTGATACTGTTCTATTCTATTAACTTCCTGACTATAAATATAAATCAACCGACTATTCTCTCCATCTCCGATGAGGATGCGATAATCTAGGACGTATATGCAACCGCGCGTGCCCCCTGGTGATAGTAATATCCGTATGCCTAGCCCGTGCTAGAAATCCTAGTTTGATTATTGCAAGTTAACGCATATATACAACATGCCCTGGGAGGACGCATCATGCTGTTCCAGTTGAAATCCTTACACCTCGTATGGACGATATGACTTTAATCTCCCACACAGGGAGTTTGAATATCAAATAGGGTTACCTAAATGGATGACTCCATTTGAAATCTACACCCCCTGTGTGGGAGATTAAGGTCATGTCTGTCATTGGGGGTGTATGGATTTCAACTGGAATAGCCCATCTTTGGTAATAAGCTTTATTGAATTGTACAAATCAATTTCCTTTCTTGTTTAGCATTGTGCAAACGGCATAATGCATTTATGGATTTCATCGTATATTACGTTAATAGGTTCAGTGAGTCGTATTTCTTGAAATTTCCATGGTTTGTGCAACAATAATGCTGAACCACTATTCGGTATGTTCATCTGTATAATTGCATGTTTATGCAAAATCCTGAATTTTGTCAAATGTTGGACGGTGACACTTGCCCTTAAAATCTAAAGGCAAAGTGTTAATGTGTGTTCCATTTAAGGTCATGCTTAGCTCAACAACCCTTTTAGACGGCCTCTTGATATATTTTAAAGCAAAGTGGAGAACTTTTGAATGAAAAAAAGAAGGTGGCTACATGCTTTTGAGATAGAATCTAGCAAGATATTTATGCTGAGGTTACAAGTACTAAAATATGGTTTTGAAGGGACATGCATATGTTCTTATTTTCACTAAAAACTGAATCACAGAGGTATGCCAGAAACCCTAAATTGTGAACCCCTTTATGGAAAATAACAATGTAGAATAGATTATGTCAAAAATTGTGCTTTTCCTTTGCTGCATGGGTAAAGTTTTTGCCAGTGTTTTGAGAAAGTAAGAACTTTTGCACCATAAATGTACCAAAATTCCTGTCAAATCCAAATTCCTGTCAAATTAAATTCTTTATCAAATCTATAGAAAGTATGAATTTGAGGGTTAGTGTAAAGGCATTATCTGCAATTGTTACTAAGAAGCAGCTTAGTAAAATGTATTTCAATTATAGAGCTATTCTTTTCAGTTTGAATAAGCACCAATGGCAACAAAATTAATGTAATCTTGCATCTTTTTTGCCATCATATTCAAAGCCTCTATATATCACCAATGCACAATCATCATTAGGATTCTTCAGATATGCGTCAGAATATGAAAAATGTAGTTTTCCAATTCTATTGACCTTAATGATGAACCGCAAGATGAACAAAAAAATAACAAAATTGCAATTTTTGAATCCTCAGATTTCTTCCAACAATGCTTGTCACAAGTCTTGGGACACCTTTGATAGGGTATATGTAAATAAGCCTCCCCACTTCCCCCAATCAATGTCAAATCCTACTTTTTTGGTTGTGTGCACTCCTAATGGCACCCAATATTAATTGTTGGGGAAGGGCAAGTGTTGGGGTGTTAGGAAAAGGTTTAGGCTTGACACCAAAGAAACCCCCATTTCAGCATGTTAAAAATAAGGGAATAAGGCCGTAATATAGTGCACGTTTTCCATAAGTGTCCCAACATTTGACAAGGGTTATAGATGCATATTATTTACTTACAAACATAGACTATGTCATAAAAGTGCTGTTAAGGTTAATCATCCCATTAAAGACACTTTTTGATTGAGTAGAAATTGCTCAAACTAATCCAAATATATACTTTATTAGTATGCACAACACAATATAATGTTATTATGCCCCAGTGCAAATCCATTCAAAATGTCTCTAATTGCAACCTAATTATATATTTTAATTGCAGAAGTAGCTTAATCAAATTTAATTCAATTATAAAGTTATTCTTTTCAGATTGAATAAGCACCAATGGCAATACAATTAATGTAATCTCACATCTTTTTACCGCATGTTGTCAAAGCCATGATGAATCATTATGCACAATCATTGCAGATTCTTTCTTTTGTTTCATTTCAAAGAATGAATTTAATTATAATTTCAGCATTTTAATGAATAATTGTAGATATTGTTGGAACCCTTCTTGGATTGAACCAAATCTCATTTAGGCGACAAAAAAAAAAAACCCAGCCCTGCTCTATTGACAGACAGACTTTGTGACTAGGGTTGGTAAATCTGAGTTTTTTTAAATCACAGAAAGCTTGAAAATTTGAAAAAGTGTGAATTTTTGCAAACATATTTTGAAAATCTTGTTGTCAAAATCATCACATTGAGCCAAGAAATGGATGTTTTTACTTGCATACAGCAAAGCAAAACAAAAATTGTCTTATCTGTTTATATTTTGATGGAAACAACTTCTTGGAAGTGTTACAATTTCTAAGACAAACTATCTTTTAAATCTTATTTCCCATTTACACAGAGAAGGCCAAAAAGTGGACTTTTTCTCCTGACTGAAAAGGTTTTTAATTTTTTCCAGCAATTCTTAATATACCTAAATTAGAAAATACACTAATACCCTCTTATATCTTGATCCTGGAACACTTAAAGTAATGAGTCACAAATGATTTACCTCATCCGTTCTTCCGGCACCACAGAATCGTACTTTACTTCAATTCCAGAAATCTGTTATAGTTGTAATCACTTATCTGTTACAAATCCATTTCTTTTCCCATTTTCAAACAGCTTTTCATTTCAAGCTTTTACTGCTTTTTTTAATGTCACAAAGCTATCACCCTTTTCTCATCAAACAAACTCTTTCACAGGATCGTCTCCTTGTACTCTTTAACATTGGTTACATGAAAACTCTTACACACAGTGTTACATACCTATTAATTTTTTTTTTTTTGCTTTTCTTTATTTTGAAACAGTGTGACTTGTATCCATCCTCTTACAGCCATTTTTCAAGTTTCCTGCATCTATGAAGTATTCAGGTCAGACTGGAAGTCACCAAATCGCATTTTAAAATTTTGTCTCTTTTCAACCATTTACCAAGTTCATATAAACAATTGAAACCAACATTTTCTTTTTCATTTTTAACCTTCAAATTTGGCATAAAAGATAAATATCATCAAAATGCTACAAATGCTACAAATGCAACACAAGATATTTTCATGACCACATTCAAGGAGTACAAACATGCTTAGTATCTTTTTAGATCTTTTCAGGAAAAACAAAAAAGCAAAAAGATTTTCCACAAAAACAAGTTGAGTAGCAGTATGCGATGCCTCAGTGGGACCTGAGGCCTGGCAGGTGATGGAGTTTGACATGATCTGCCATTAAGAAGGTTGTCTTCTCTCCCTGTATACGAGTCACTAGTACCTTCAAGTACTTATGTAACAGATTGGAAATGGTTGTATATAGCTGCCTTCTAAGCATCCCATTTGAAAATAAAGTGGAACATTGAAACAAACTTGGGATTGATGCTATTTTTACTTATGATTATTCCTCCTATAGCGCTTGTTCAGTGGAGATAGCCACTTTACGCCCGACTAGTGCCATGCATACTTCACTCGCACCGCTCTCAAGGAACTGTAATCAGGGGTCCATTTCACTAAACTTTTAACCCTTCGTAACCCAAGTAACCATTCGTAAAGTTACGAATACCCAATACTAGACGTAACTTTATGTAGAGTCCTTGTAATAAATCCCTATTACTTACCAAGGGTACATTTCGTAGATAAGTTTAGTAAAATGGAACTTAGGACTCATCAAAGCTTTAGTATAAGTTTAATGAAATGGACCCTAGTTCTAATTCCTCCCATCACTTGTCCTGTTGTCCCACTTGTCCTTCTTTTACTTCTCCTCGTTCTCCTTTTTACCTTCCCTATCTCTTCATCCACGCCAAATTTGCCTAATTTTGCCTCCTCTTTCACTGACCACTTATTTATCACCTTCTCATAAGCAGACCCATAGCCATGATATTTTGATAACATGCAAAAAGTAGACTTACCCTTAAAAAGGGTACATTTTAACATTTCACCTCTGAAAAGTTGACCTTTTAGTCAATTTAGCTACGAACCTGCTCATAAGACTTGTTTCCTGTTCATGTTTCCTCCAAATGGCAGCTATTCTGCAGCCTAGCCTTGTCGACATTTAAATCTTCCAAAGCCAAGACATAGAGTGGACTTTTGGACCGTTTTGTCAATTTGGCTACGGGCCTGTTCATAAGACCATACACTCAAACATGTTCCCTGTTCCTATTCTTCCAAATGGGAGCTATTCTGCAGCCTATCCTTGTCGACATTTTAATCTACCCAAGCCAAGACACAGCTCAAGTACATCTATGTTAAGAGTTCCGTCTCTACCCTTAAGCAATATTGAATCCTCAATTCAAGTTAATGATGCAATCCTAATGAGGAGGATTTGATGGTGAAATATCCTCTGTAATCAGCATATATGTGATGCGATCAAGCAAAATCAGTTGGAACTTGGAAATATTAAATTTTCAGTTTCTTATAGGATAGTAAAAAGCATTTATAAAGCTGCATTTTGCAGTAAATCTCATTGACATTGAACAACCAGTTCCAAAGACATGAGTAACTAAAGAGTTTCCAAAACAAATGAAAACAAAAGGATATATTTCCTTTGTTTGGCTATATCTCAAATCAATATTTCCGAGTTCCGACTGATTTTGTTTGATCGCATCACATATATGCTTGTGATGTACAAAAGTCAGATGATAATGGATGCAGACATCAACTATTGAAAAGATATCCAGGGTTTGGAATACATGTATGAACCTGACATGTTTGCTATCTTCAGTAGATAGCATTTTTATTTGATATAGAAGGAAAAACGTCATGTTTAGAAATACCATGTTCAAATTCTTTTTGACAAAGTATGAAAACTATTGAAATCCATGTATACTGTGTAGCAACATTTAAAACTTTTTTCTAGTTTACAACAGGTAACAGATAATTTACACTTTATCCATTTACTTTTAAGTAAAAGTGCATGCTTAAAAGTATTCAATTTATTGCAAGAGACTTTTAATAGTTTAGGATAGATATAGCTGAAGCTAGACCCATAAACATGTAACAAGCTATCAAGAATTTCGTAAAAAAGTCTAGCATCTGCTATCTACAGTAGCTAGCTAATGTTACTTGTATCAGCATTCCACATCAAATCATGTGCTTTCTACAGCAGATAGCTAATGCTACATGTATCAACATTTTACTCTAAATCATATTTGTGCTATCTACAGTAGATAGCAAATACTACTTATATCATTTAGATTTGTTTATTATCAAACCATGTCTTTGCTATCTACAGTTTATAGGAAATGCTACACATATCACAATTTGTCTACAGTAGATAGCAAATGCTACTTGTACCAACATTTCTTTATCAAACAATGTTTGCTATCTACAGTGGCTACATGCACCAACATTTTATTATAAAATCATGTCTTTGATATAGTAATATCTTTGATATTTATAGTAATGGCTTTGATATTTATAGTAGATGCTACACTTGTATCACTACTTTATTATCAAACCGTGTTTGTGCTATCTTCAGTAGATAGCAAATGTCACTTGTATCAATATTTTATAATCAAACCATGTCCTTGCTATCTAAAGTAGATAGCAAACGCTACATGTATCAACATTTCACTCTCAACCAACATCTATGGATATGGGAAACAGCTAATGCAACATAATTTTATATCAGGATCTCACTTCAAACCCAATGCTAAGCATATCAAACTTTTATATAGTTACCATCCCAAATTCAATTCTAGTTCTTATATGAAAACAACTTCAAGAATCTGAATGAAACAATTATTTGAAATTGCTCTGAACTGTGGACCAAAATAGGGAAAGTTAAACTTTTGCAATATAGTCTGCTATAACACCAAAATAATTCTTGTTGTAATAGATCCAGGCTCAGCATCATTAGAGGGTCCTTGAATTTGGCACTTGCTAACCGCATCTAAATATAGACTTTGCCTCCAGCTACAAAAGGCACAAAATAATAATTATGATTTGTAAACTCTCATGAAACCTGCAGCCATTTGGGATATCCACACAACAGTCTAAATCTGGATCAGTTTAGATTATAAAGTTAACTTTAATCCAGATTATTTCCAGTACGGTTTATAGGTACACAATGTGCAGAGCTAAGAAGGTGTGTATCAAGTGCATGCCCTATGACTTAATTATGTTCCAGATCCACTCCAAATGTAGCGACTGTAATCAAAACTAATCCAGATTGGTCCACATTAAATTGAATCTAGTATCATCACAGAGACACCATGTAATGATAGAGGTTTTTCATTATGGCAACTCAAAATTAGTACTCTAATTGAAGGATTTATGGTAGACTTTACTTGGGATAGAAACGAGATGAAATATTGCATGTGTTGTGAAATGAAATTTGTAATAGGTTCGATTATGAGTTCGGTTTCAGGGGAAATTGATACTTCAAGCAAATTAAAATTTTAGGAATCTGAATTGTGAGGCTATTATCTTGTATGTTTTGTTCAGGATATTGCAAATTTTGGGGATGTTTGGAATTTGAAACTTGATAATGTCCCTACGGACATGTGCATATGATTAATGGGAAGGTAAAGAATAGATATAACTTATTACCGTTTATTTCCATCATATTGTTTGTAGTTACCAAAGCACTGCTGTTTATATCAGAGACCATGCATACATGATCCCTGTTTATTTTGTGTTATCAGAGTCAGTTCACTTCACCGAGACCAATACTTAGGTGCATTGTTTATGACAAGATGTAACCCTACTCTTTTTGAACCTGACTTTACAAAAACCCAATTTCTAATCATATGTGCATTTACAATTGTGCCTCTCTTTATACAGGAAAGTTCATTTATTTTTCTTTCTTACAACTTATTTAGCCCTATTCACACTAATGTAGCAGAATGATAATCCTATTTCAGGGTCCACATAAAAAAAAAACCTGTATAAAAACTTAACCACCACAAGAATTGTTAATAAATAATTTGTTATATAATTCCAACAGTTTTGTGATGTTAAATTTTCAATTCTATTACAGCATCAAGGGTCAAGAAATCGTTTCTGCAGGGTTTAATTTGGCTTGGTTACAAGAAAAACTACTAGTTTGTTGTTTCATGGTGTACTACTGATGTAATGGATTGGAGGCTGACAAATGATGAGTTACATGAAGAGGAGTTACATTGATATCCGAGTTCATATTATGCTACAGTGGTCATATACAAGCAGAGTTTGTATTATAATATGGTAATAAGGCTTTTCAAACATTTGCTCGCCTTCATATAACTAAAAATGTCAAATTATGAAGCACATTGTTCAAGAGAATTCTCTTTGGCCTACTAAGTTGCCAATGTTTATACCTTGATATGAGGGAATCTTTTTAATGGTCTTATTAATATACAGGGCAATAACTTAAATTGGAACTCACAATCAACTACTCACCAATAATAAACTCTAACATCACAGTAATGCCTTTAAGGGGCTAATAATTAAGGACAAATACAAGGGATTGTGTTTCCATAGGAAAATATCTTGAAGCATGTACACACGTTTCTCATTCGGTCTTTGCCTTTTGCAAAAGGACGAAGCATTGTTTATGTAGCATGTCCTCCAATGTAGGAGGACCCACCATTGTTTATGCATAAGCTTACCGATCAGTCTTGCTTTCGGTGATGAGTATTTGGTTCGGTTTGTAATATCTAGAGAAATATTTCATTATCGTGTAGGTTTTTGTTTGATTTGTAAATCGCCCCAGTCTCGATGTCTTGTCATAATATAATGATGGCTTATGCTTGGGATCACGATATGACAAGTTACGCTGTCGTCTCAATTATTCTCATCTATCAATACACAGTTCTTTAACCCCAATATGATTATACACTTATAAAATGACATATGGAAGTGTTGGGTACAAAAAATTGTATCCCTCAAAGTGAGGTCAACTTTAAAGCTGTGGAGGTTATTGAACTATGTAATTGGGGATGATGCATTTTTTGGATCATAACGTTATGTGTAGTGAGATGATTTTTGGGTAAATATGTTGGGTGTGCGATTTTATTATGATTAATAATATATTAATGATGGTAATTAATTGACAATTGTGTTTGTTTTCTAGAGTACATCCAACCTGTTTCAATGAATACTATGCGGGTGCTATACTCCCATTGTAAATGCTGTTCAGTTTTTCAGCAGAAAACCTAATGATTAAATTTTCCTCTTAATAATAATTTGACAGTTCTAAGAAATTGAATTCAACTTGTGATTGCATCACAAACCAGTTCTCCTGAAGACATCAATTTGGTTTTATCACCCTAAATGTATATGTCATTATGTGTTTCAATTTGCTGTATTTCAAATAATCAGGAACATTTTTGCGAAATAAAATGTTGATGAAATTGATATTTGACAAAACTTTTCACAGGTTGTTTTTTCAATGTGCCAAGGATATGATCGGAGGTGGTGAGGGAGGGGGCACAAATACTGTGGGTGAAATGGGATAAAAAAGGATGAAAATATACCCTCACTGTTCTTCTCCGTCTAACTTACGAGCATCAGTCCCTTGATCCAAAGATCTCAGGTTCAACTCATTTATGAATGTAGATCGAGACTTGTGTTAAAAACCGTTCTCATGACACGAGGAAAATTTATGTTAAAATAACCCTATTGGGCCTGTTTAGCATGTTCCCTCTAACCACACACTTAAAACTACGGGGTCAAAAAATGACCCAAACGGGGTCATTTTTGACCCCAGCATAGTTATCAACTAAACACCATACCACTAACGGGTCATTTTGACCCCATTGGTCGGGTCATTGCAATGACTACGTGTTTGGGTCAAATAGTAACCCCATTGTGGTCAAAATATTACCACATTTCGGGGTCAAATGAAATCACCCCTTCAAAAGGGTTGCCTTATTGGGTTACTTAATGACCTCATTTCGGGTCAAATGAAATGACCCATTTGAAAGGGTTGTTTTATAGGGTTACTCAATAACCACATTTAGGGGTTGTTTGGATTTTTTTAGTAGGCCTATAGTCATGCTGGTCCCACCAGGACATAAGTGTGTTTCTGCACAGAGAAAGCATTACATAAACAGCAAATTGCAAAATGCATCTGTGTATCACACTCACACACAGTCAGTCATCGCCTATGACAGTTCACGTATTATAAGCTTACATGATATAAGCTTATAACAACTGCAGCCAAGACACCAGCCACGACAGCATGAAATTGGAATGAATCTGCGTGCATAGACAAGGGTCTATGCATCCTTGCAGTCTCACTTTTAAACTAACTTTTCATATTCCATCATGCAGACAAGCACACACGACAATCCGCTGAGCTGCACAATCAGAACAAATATGGCGCTGATGTGACCACGTGAGCCGATGCACACCGTGTGTGCAAATAGTTCAAATGCAAGTCATTATAAAGTTGACAAATTGTGTAACTTCGGTCAAAAAATTAGTTTTATTTATTAATCAACAAACATTAATTGCAGCTCATGTTTAAACTCATTTATGAATTGAGATTTTCAAAGCGGAAGATTGAAACTGATATCAATGCGCCGACGGTATCGGCAAAATGACCACTAAGTTTTTGACCACGCTCGTGCGTGGCTAAAATGACCTCGTGAATGTGGTCAAATTAAAACAGTACAACCCCCTTGAAGGGTCAAAACAACCCCAAACGTGGTCAATTCAAAATGACCACGGAAAATATAACCCCGTAGTTTTTAGTGTGCATGAACACATTTCTCAATGACAGGCTTATGCCCCTTTACAATATGCACTGCATTTTCATCTCCTCAAGTGATTAAACCGTTAATCGGTGGTGACAAGATGAAATAGGCGATTTGTGGACCGCATATGTTGTTTGCTTGGATGTATGCATGGATGGGTGATTGGAATATGCTTTGATCTTCTGCTTGATTGAAGTGATTGATAAATGAGTGAATAATTAAGTGGATCATATCAATTGATGCATGGGTGAAGAAATAGATGAATATAAATCACAATTTTGATATCATCATGTCATCTTTAGTTAAGTATACAATGGGGTGGTAACAGATTTTTGAAACATGTCCAAACAGATTTCTATATGAAAAACAGAGGGGCCTACCATATGGCCTGTCATATTTCTATGATGGGCCATAGGAAATAAGTACAAGTTACACACATTTAATTTGACTTTTTTGCTGACTTATCTTTTATTTTGCAAAGAAATTAAAAAAAATATATATAAAAAATAACTTTAAAAAAACGTATCTAGTGGGATATTCCATCTTATAATAACATTCAAAAAATATTTTGAAAACTTGAAACAAAACACGCATTTTGCACAAATGATTGCTCAAAATATTTTACAATAACGTTTTAAAAACGTTTTCATGACCTTTATATAACCCGACATTTAAATGTTATTAAAGCGTTTTGAATAAATGTTTTCAGAACATTTGTGTGCTTGCTAGGAAGTCAATAACTTGAGGTATAGAATTAAACATGTGAAATCATCAGCAAAACAAATATTAAGTTGGGCAAATTGATTTGACATTTCCAATTCCATTAATTTATCCATTAAACTTTTAAAATATGAGTGACAAATGTACGTAAATTCAAGTTGCGGTTCTAGAGGCACATGTCTTGAAGTGCCGGTCTAAACAATAGAAAGCATAAGAAATGCACACACTATTTCTTTTACTTTTTTTCTTTTGGAAATACTCTTTTTTTTGGGGGGGGGGTGGAGCATATGTTGCATTCCCTCCTACATGGGTCCGCCCATTCAGGTAACCCCATTTGAAATTCACACTCCCTGTGTGGGAAATTAAGGTCATGTCTTCCACAGGGGGTGTATGGATTTCAACTGGAATACCCCATTGCCTTTTCAAGTAATTACCCATTCAGGCAACCCCATTTACAATTCACACTCCCAGTGTGGAACACTAAGGTTATGTCTTTCATAGGGGGTGTATGGATTTCAACTGTTATAGCCCAATCCATATATTACCCTATAATAACCATGAATAGGCTATTCATATGGAATATGAAAACCAAATTATGCAAATATGGGGAGACATAAAAGGGATGATGCTAGCTAGAGATAGTATTTTGGGTCTAGAAGCTTAAGTTGACTCATCATTCATATGATTTGTAAATTCTTTGTTTAAAATAATTAGTTGGCGAAGACAAAGGGGAAGGGGGATCGTCAGTTTTCTTTTGCTATATTAAGTGCTGTATTGGCTACACTGCACAATATGTTTACCTGTAGCCCCTCTCCCAAATTTTGAAAGTATACTGTCAAGGGCTGAACCAATACGTATGATTGCACTCGTTTGAATGCATTTTTGTGTGTACTCTTCAAGAATATGGGTATTAAACTATAAGAAATTGCGGGGTTTTTTTGGAAACTTTTGGACCTGTTGATAGCTATCTGTTTTATTTTTTAGGGTTAATCCATCTTGTTAGTCCGGCTAGTAAGTCAAGAAAATGGTTAAAGGTGTGTGTCCCGATTAGCAGCCCCCCCCATTCCCATCTTTACCCCATCAAAATGCAGAGTTTAATATCATATGAAAGCTCATATTTTTCTCATAACCTCAGTAAAATTGTAGGCCTGAAAAATGTTTAATTTAAGAAAACACCATGTGTTACAATCAGATCACCCACCTTTAATGTGGGACCTCATTTCCCCTAACCTCTGTGTAACCCTCTCAAAAAGTACCCCTGCACACACTATAGGTGCATCCCCTGGACTTGGGTGGGAGCGCCATACATTACCTACCCAGAGGAGGCTAGCGTTAACAGAATTAAACCATTTTAAGAGCCACTAACTTACAAAGATATTTTTGATCCTTTCTGAGATCCTTCATTTTGTCAAATTCAAAATACTAGATGAGGCAGCCATTGATTGAATGACTTTTGTTGAGCACTTCGTAAACTGAAATCTAATCAACTAGAGTTTACATAAGCTTCTAGCTCGTCAATCCAATGATCTTATGATCCGTGACACAATTTTGACAAATACTCGCTACATGAATATTACTTTTCATGTTCCATTATTCCTTGTATGTTCCGCTACATATAATGACAAATTCAGGAATATGTATTTTCAAATATTAATGTAAATATGTAAATAATGATTAGTTTTGATATGGATCATCTCTCAAGTGAATATTTTTAGGAAATGTAGAATAAAATTGCCTGAATGCAAGTTGATACGTGCTGCTGGTGTATATGCAAACGTAGCAGTTCAAACAAAACACTGAGACTTTCTAATGACGGGTCTAATGAGCATAAAAATTGCATTAATACAATGCACAGTTTTTAGTTTTTGTGCTGAAAGCTTTTAAGCTGCTAACCACTAGGATGTTGTTTATATTAAGCATCTTTTCTGGAAAAACACCTTTTAAATATTGGAACAAATCAAATTGGGATATTCCATTTAGAATCCACACTACCCCTGTGGATGATTTTGGAAATATCTTCCACAGTGGGAATATGATTTTCAAATGGAATGAATGCAGCAGTTCCATTTGAAACTCACCCTCCCTCAGTGGAAGATTCAGGTTGAATCTTTCTCAGAGGGTGTATGAATTCAAATGGAGCTGCTTAATGTGTAAATTCTATTTGATATTCATACTCCCCCTGTGGAAGATATTGTAAAAATCTTCCACATGGGTAGTGTGGATTTTAAGTGGAATAGCCCAATGGAGTTGTTTACATCAAAGAGGAAAAATAAAGGTTAAAATAAAGATTGAATTGAATAGCTGAATTAATAAATAAGTGTATGAATAATGGAATGAATAATGTAGTGAATGAAGGATATTATTGAATGAATAAAACATCAAAACTCAAAAAACAAGTCCCATTACAATATTCAGAATTGAAATATTTCTACAAAAATGATTATTTTCTGAGCTGAGTTATTGTTATGCATGCACAGTATCAGTATTTTAAATATCAAAATTGTTCATTTAGTGTTACTAAAAAAGTAAAAACGTGCCAGCTTGTGCCAGCATAGTATGTGACTTGATTGTGTATTCTGTTCACTCTCTGTATTAAAATCATGTCACTGCATAAAATACACGCACACTCAACCATTTGGGAAATCCCCATAAATTTATAACCATGATTCATATCCCACTTTACCCTCCCCCATCAACAAAAATGGTACAGTCCATGAATGAGATGGAGAGAGAACCCTGTTCATTCACTTCACTTAGTGTGTGAATCAATCGGATATATTCCTCCTATGCGTACGTGATGCCGGCCTATTCCACAGTACTTAAAATACTGTCATATTTGGCATATACGGCAACGGTTTGTTAACAGTGTCATTAGTGTGAAAACCATGGATTTGTTAAACTCGGTGCAACAGCCGTAGTGGTGTTGGTATATGATCCTGTCTGGCCTACATATAGGATTTCCATAGAGGATACAGGAGAACATAGATTGGAACCACTTGTTATGTGTTATGTCACTTTTGAAAACTGTGTTAATCATCTACGACATGTATTGTGTGGGAATAATGGATTTGCTTAATATGCAACAATTTGTGTGTTCATAGTTAACCGTGAAGTTTCTTCAAGATATGGGCTTTCTTAATAATATGCAAAGTATCCTTTTTGTTTAAAACGGAGAAATTTATATTTTGTGTACTATGCATCGTGCTGAAGTCGGGATTCATTAAATAAACCACATCCATAGCAGAGCACTATTATAGTTCTGTCGATCGGAGATATGAACTTTTCTAATACAGATTGGGATTGCCTCTTCCAGTAGAGTGGATAAACAGATATACTGATGATGATAGAGTGATAATACCGATTCTTTTTTTGGTTGTGGATGTTTTAATATTTCTTCCTGTCACCATGCCTGCTATGAGCAAGTTATGGACCTTACTGCTACGTACACCATGTCTCTCTGCAAGGTGAGTTTAAATGAAGTCAGTGGTGGTGCCGGCTGGGGGAATTTTCTCCCAAATTGGAGCCTTTTGTCCCAGTTTCCACCTTCCATTTGAAATTCACTTTGACAACCCCCCCCCCCCTCCCTGCCCCATTCCTGGTGTTGCCTCTGAATTGAGCAAAATTGACTGGCCAGGACCTTCTTAATGCTAGGCTGATGATCTGGTAATTCAGCTTATAATCAGCTGCAAAAAGCATGGCTTGTGAAAGAGCAATAAGTGGGTGTAATTCGGAGAGGGTTGAACCCATGACCTCCATTGGGCTATTCCATTTTAAATCCACACTACCCCAGTGGAAGATATTTCAAATGGAATGAACACATTAGCAGCTCTATTTGAAACTCACCTTCCCTTAGTGGAAGATTCAGGTTGGATCTTTCTCACAGGGTGTATGAAATTAAAATAGAGCTGCTGAATGTGTTCATTCCATTTGAAATTCATACTCCCCCTATGGATAATATTTCCAAAATCTTCCACAGGGGTAGTGTGGATTTTAAATGGAATAGCCCATTTCGTATTCAATGAAATGGTGTAATTTGGAGAGTTATACCCAGGATCTCCATTTGCTAGACGGTTATTTTAAAGATTTCATAAGCTACAAGGGTTTTGTGGCTTGAAAGAATTTGTAATGGCTGTGCAGGTGGTTAGAACAGCTGACCTCAATTTACCAGTGCTTTATTTGGCTTTGGATGAGATAGGTGAAGCTACAGTGTCTACCAGAGATGAGAGGCACTTGCCAATGTACACATCATTGCATGTGAAAAGAAGGTCACAGCAGGTTCAGGCTATGCTACTTGGCTTTTTTGGCGGATTGAGGTGTGGGTATTTCATGATGTGATGTAATTAACCCAGGACCCTGCATCTGTATTTACATATGCGGTGTGATCAAGCAAGATCAGTCGGATGTCGGCATATTCAATTTTTAAGTTTTCTATACATGATTGTATAAGGCATTTGCAAAGCTACATTTTCCTGAAAACCTCATTTAGTTCCAAGGATATGAACAGTTAGAGTGTTTCCAAAACAAAAGACAGCAAAAGAAATTATTTCCATTGTTTGGCTGTATCTAAAAATCAATTTTTCCGACTTCGGAATCATTTTGCTTGATCACATCATATGTGCTACACCAGCAAAAAGTAGTGACTGATAAAACCTGTAAAATGTGACTTCCCCTTTTGATTTGAAATTAGTATGTATTTACTCTGTGTAAACATTTACTAAGTACCATTCGCCACCATCCAATTTAGATTCATATCTTGATTCGAAGTATGGTTTATGTTTATACAAAATGACAGTGTTTAGTTGTTTGAAAAAACTTGTTGGGAGTCTCATTTGATAATATTATATTATTTAACATATTAGATGAGATTTGAGATATTTTATGGTAACACCAAAGACATGAATGTCAAAACCCCATTTCAAGTCTTTGCATGTATATACTCGTGAGTGGTGACAGAAAAACTAATCTTTAATTATTTATGCACATATAGGTAACTCATACAGTGAAATTCAACTTTGTGAAGCTTCTCATTTGTGTTTTATTTGATTGATTGTAACATATTCATATCCCATTCCTTGGTGCACTAAGTAATGTTAGAGAAGATGTAACATAATTCAAAACATTTTTCAAGCATTCAGAAAATTGAATCAGGGAGTAAAGAATTCTGTAAGTTTGACACTTTAGTAGAACTACGTACCGGTACATATATTTGTGTATCTGAGGCATTCATCAATTGATAAGCAATACACTGCACAATTCAACAATCCCTCCCAAATATTTTGTTGAGGGAGGAATAGGACATTGATTTTATGTCACATGAGATGATATAAAAGTTGAAATTGAATGTCAGAAATGGTGTTAAAATCATCAGCATTATTAAATTCTGACTGATGCCTGGATAAGCTTACAGGGATCGGGCTATTCCAGTTGAAATACTTACACCCTGTATGTGATATGACCTTAATCTTTCACACAGGGAGTGTGAATTTCAAATGGGGTTACCTGACTGGGTGACTCCATTTGAAATCTACACCCCTGTGTGAGAGATTAAGGTTATGTCTTCCACAGGGGGTGTATGGATTTCAACTGGAAGAGCGATTACCAATAGAGAAACCTGTGTGCTGCACATCCACTGTAATGATGTGATTTGTCACATTACGATTGATTTTGTGCCAGATAAGATGAAAATCTGACAAATTAAATGTCAGATTATGGATGAAATGTTATAGAATTATTACATTATTGACAAAGGGGTATATGAGGAATGCTGTAGAACCCAGAGGGATATGGGGGTGTTGTCAGGCTTATTAAAATTCAATAATATTCAGTTTAAAGAAGTAACTATATATTGGAAGAGAGTAAGATCATGCTAGAACTTGATGTTGTACAATGACATTAAAATGCATGTTTGTTAACCTTTTGGGTAGAGATCCTTTGTTTATGAGATGAAATAATGTAAAATTAGACAACTTTAGTGCACTAGATGTTGTTCCAATTACTAGGGATATACTATAAAGTGTGTATAGTGAATTTGGGTTGATTCTGTAGAAAACAAATTGAGCAAATTGAGCAAATTTTGCCCATTATAGTAGATTTTTAATGATTTTTTGTTTTGACTGGGATAGGAAACTGAAAGCATTTTGCATCTTCTCAAATATGGGCTTTGTCATCCTCCAGCAAAAATGTGTAAAATCAATGAAAATTCCACTATTTTGGTCAACAATTGGCAGCTTCCCTTTTTACAACCTGGTACCACCACTGAGCTCACCCCTCTTCACATCAGAAAGTATTAAGATATAGGCCTATTCAAAAACAGAAATTTTACTATAAGTATATGGTGCACCCATTATTACTAAGAGAAACTTTATTTGAATATTGTTATCTTCTGTAGGATTTTTATTTCCATTTCAGTGAAATTACTCCTGACTACCTCTATATTTAGCACAAAAAAACAACAACGGCTATACACAAATTGATAACATTATTAAGTTCGCTGTATTGAATATAAAACTGTATCAAATATTAAACTATAATGAAAACTACATGTATATATCTGTATAGACAACATAATAGATAATGTGCAAGGAAACCCAAGGTTAATTTAATTTCACCCTTCTTCCAGGAATAAGCCATCTCAGTATAGAATGTTTTTTATGATTTCAATATAAGATATGATATTGATGCATGTCAAATCTCATTAAAGGGCCTAAGGTTCGCTATCTCTAAGGTTTGCTATCATTAATTACAAAAAAGGTACTTTATTTCTAAGGTTCATATTACTAATTTCAATTAAGGTTCGCTATCTCTAATTTAAAAAAAGGTTCGCTATCTCTTGTTTCAGATAAAATTAGAGGTAGCAAACTTTTTTCAAATTAGAGATAGCTAACCTTTTTGAAATTAGTAATATTGAACCTTAGAAATAAAGGACTTTTTTGTAATTAGTGACAGCAAACCATAGCGATAGCAAACATTAGGTATAGCGGTCCTTAGAGATAGCGGGATGTTACCCTCATATTGGTTTATATTATACAAATATATACTGCCATGAGAGGTTCTGGTTAAAACTATGGGCCGAGGTGAGATCAATAGTATTAATTGATCTCAACGAGGGACCATAGTTTTAACCAGAACTTCGAATCAAGGCAGTATATATTTGTTTTATATACTTCATTAATATGTTCTTTGTTCATTGATTTGTTAAAAGAAAATTATTTGACGTTTTGACTCTCCCGCTTCTATCCTGAGTGAACAGCACGGCTAATTTAAGCACAACCTACCATTCAAAAAAACGAATAGCCTAAAATCGCGCTAGCAGCAGCGCGAAATGTCGCTATGACATTTTCACGTGCGTGAACTGTTCCGTCGCGATCGAATGCGCTGCTGAAGGCATGGTCAAAAGTACTATTTACGGCTTGGGGGTACTATTTACGGCTCATCCGGGACATTGAAAATACTATTTACGGCTTAGAGGTACTATTTACGGATAGGAGTACTGATGGTAAAACTATTTTTGGTCATGTGATCCACTTTTAACCAATCAATGAACAAGAATATATTAATGAAGTATATAACACTTCATATACTCAGTACTCATTATAAGAATTCCCAGTACCAGTATCACATAGTATAAACGGCGCTGATGATGGATGGTTCCATTTGAAATCTACACCCCCTGTATGGGAGATTAAAGTAATGTCTTACATAGGGGGTGTATGGATTTTAACTGGAATTGCCCATTATAAGAATTGCCAGTACCGATATCACATAGTATAATGGTGTTGATGATGGCTGGTTCCATTTGAAATTGACCCCCCCTTATTGAGAGATTAAGGTAATGTCTTCCACAGGGGTGTATGGATTTCAATTAGAATAACCCATTATAAGAACCAGTACCAGTATCACGTAGTATAATGGTGTTGATGATGGATGCTAAGCAAGGTGTCCCACATATTGGTTTGATATCATGTAACAGTATGTAAAATCGATAGGAAACATAAGTCACAAAGTGTGAAAAAGAAAAGGAGAGGAAAAAGCACTTTGTAGAATAAGGAGTTTTTGGTGTCAGGCTTGTGGTGCATGGGCAGTGATGTGTCAGGGGTAAATTTAATCCATCATGTTAAATTGTGAAAAATAATTTGATATGCCACTTGATAACACCATAGTGGTCCCTTTTCGCTTTATGTGCCATTGGCTTAGTGCTGTTTATATTCTGGTCCAGTGCAGCTGCTGAATGTGCTTGTTATACTTAACATTCGCTATTGCGATTGCATTGCAATTTGAGAGCTGCACCAGTTTTACACTGCACTTATTGTGTCATCATAGATGAAGAGATGAAGGATCGTAGTGCCATCATAAGTAACAGCAAATATTGAGGATCCCAGAAATAAAATGTTCACATGAGTCATTCAAAATAAATCATATTTTAAGATTTAGACACTATATGAATCCAATTACAAAATTCTGTTTGTTTGTCATTCATTCATTCATTCTCTTTTGAATTCAAAGTAAATGCAGATGTCAAATATATGACCTTGAAACTGCATTTCCACATTATAAGGTGTTTTATATCAAATGCAATTATCACTGCCAAACATTTCTATTCAGGCAAATACAAAAAAAAAAGTTGTCTCGGTCATTGCAATGTCCAAATTGCTTAAGGGCTGGGGTATGAGCGTTTGGACAGTATTTATTTTGGGACATTAGAGCACATCAGACATATCGAATTGCATTCTGAATCGAAGAATGTCCTTCTGATATCAAATAATTTTGATTTTTGAAATTACAATTTGATACACATTTATATGGCAAATCATTAAAAATTGATATTTTGATATTTAACAGTACTTGAAGTAAACTTTATAAATCTGATGATTTATACTTAAAGTGTATGTATGTAGTGGGATGAAAAGCCGACGATCAATTGAAAATTGTGACCTTTACGTATTGAAGATATGGATTTTTTCCCAAAACACCAAAAAAATTAGGTCTTTTGGCAAAAAATCCATATCTTCAATATGAAAGGTCAAAATTTTCAATTGACCGTCGGCTTTTCCTCCCTGCTACATACACTTTAAGAATATATCATTAGATTTATATAATTTACTTCGAGGACTGTTATATATCAAAATTTGAAAAATATCAAATGTTTATAATTTGTCATAAAATTAGTATTATATTGTGATTTTCAAAAAACGAAAATTATTTGATATCAGAAAGACATGCTTCGTATTCAGAATGCAATTCGATAGGTCTGAGGTGCTCTCATGTCCCACAAAAAATACTGTCGAAACGCAATAAACGCTCATTTTGGATCCCTCAAGGTCAGTCATGAACAGCAATCCTCTAAACTGTCTCTCCTTCGGTATTTTAATCTGACGGATATTCACCAAGTCGCTCGTCAAAGCATTAAATCAGCACAGAATCTCAAAGTGCGTGCTTGAACGAGAAATGGCGAACATGCAGCTGTCAAATCGAGCGTACTTGAGTCGGTCCTTCAAAGCTACTTGTCTAGTAATATGAAGCAGTGCCCACCCAAACCTGTAAGCCCACCTACATCCGGCAAAGACTAGAAATACTACAACTTAATTTTGCTGCTTCTTATTATAAGGATATGCTTAACATGCTAATCAGACAGACTGATGTATAGTTCAAGCAAAGACATAAAAAATGTTTTTGAAAACAGAAAATAACACAGAATTTGACTTTTTGAAAATGGAAAACTTGCCACCTTGCTGTAAGCCTATAAAAACTATACCATATTGTGACCTAAATTAGCACCCTATGCGCTTAAGTCAGTTATTGTCAATTGCACAAAATATGAAATGAAGGCTTACACTGAAGGACTTTTGTTGCTAGTGATATTTTTTAGATACCTCTGATGACATACAGGTGTTGAAGATGTCAAACAAGATGGCAGCCCTCACTTGGTTCCAGCCCATCCAGAGCCCTTGTCTGGGTTCAGTCTTGGTCTTTTGGTTCTGAGGTATCTCAGTAACTTCACTTGTAACAAAAGACCTTCATTAATGACTGAAGATGGCGGTTGAGCAGGTGAAAGCATTTCGGTGATTGTTCACAATTTGTAGCATAGAAGTAAAAATTCACACTTTTATAGGAATTTACCACTAAAACATCAACAAATAATCATTTAAAATTTATGCTTTTCACATTTGCACTAATTTGTAAAACTGATTTATAAACAAAGAATACTTTTGAAACTGTATATCGCATTAGCATTAGAGTAAATATTTCTCGACTTTGTGAAGAAAAAAAATGTTACTGATGATGGAATGCACCTTTATTATTCACATCTGGTAAACAACTCTATGATGTGGCAGGCACATCTAATTCCAAGTAACATATTGCGCATATTGACACCGCCTACATGTAGACCATTAATGATTATTGTCTACCATGAAGAGGAGACCCACTTTGTTGTTCTTTTTTTTTTTCTCAACATTCTCATATATCAGGGCACAGTTCTTTAACCCCAATACATTTGTACATTCATTGAATGACATTTGAACATTTGAGTACAAAAAAACTCATACTCTGCAACATGAGGTCAAATTTTTCACTTGGATTGTTTAATTGAGGTTATTGAACTATGCCATTAGGATGAGGCCATTGTGGTCCATAGTGATAGTATGTCAGTGAACTATTTGCAAAAACATCAGAATCCCAGAAGTAATACTCCCATGTGGATTTTACAAGTATTTTTAGTATTTTGGCATCAAGGAGTGGTAGAAAACAAAAGAACATTGTCTTGATATGTCAGTTGAGTAGGCCCCTATATGGGCTATTCCAGTTGAAATCCATATGCCCTCTGTGGAAGATATGGCCTTAATCTTCCACACAGGGAGTGAGAATTTCAAATGGGGGTTACCTGAATGTGTGACTCCCAATAATTGAATTCTACACCCTCCATTTGGAGGATTAATCATGTCTTCTATAGGAGGTGTATGAATATGAATTTCAACTGGAATATATCCCATTAGCAAAAAACAATAGATCCTAGGGGCAATACTCTCAAATGGATACCAGCATTGTTTGAATATGACATCAATGAATGGTAGAAACAAAAGCAGACAGAAAGGATTACCTAACTTTTGAGAATCTGACAGGGGGACAATAAGTTTTTTTTCTTCAATATTCAATGATTTATTTGTTGTTCTTTTGCAAATGTTGACTTTGATTTGGGATATGCCCCATCTCCTGTAACTTTGTCCCTGTGTGCATGTATAAGCTTGCATAGATCCAGGGAAGATTATGTGGCAGATGTTACCAACCTGATGAAAAGAACATAATTATAGAAACATGGTAAATTGGGGCAAAATCTCTCTTCACTGTATAGCCATAGTCCCCTATGTAACTATAGACACCTGTGTGAGCTGGCATTTCATATCTCAAGATAGGGGAAGACGATGGGGGAAAATTATCATGTATTTGAGACTTTGATATACCACTAGTATGTGGTAAAATAAGAATAAATCTCAATGAAATATCCACTAGTTTACACGTAGAGTGTAACCTTTAGGTTGATGTTGGCAAACTAGTAAGCGGTATCAAATTTCATCTTATATTATCATCATCATCATCATCATCATCACATGAAGACATCCTCCTCTTTCAAAGTACACCATAATTACAATCACACTAATTGATAGGCATCAACAGTTCCATCAGTAACACCGTATCATTACGACCCACAAACAAAAACTAACGTGGCATTAATTACACTGGTATCCAAATTGTTTATTCATGTGCTAAAATGAAAACACTATTCTTTTATCAAGCCAGCAAACGCATACACCTACGCATCGGCGTCTGGCTGAAACGTTTGTTCAGTGCCAGTACCGATCTAAATCAATTTGAAATGAGGCCCTGCTTACTTACAAGAGTCATGGGCACGTTCCATGTTTAGAGTATGTTTTCAAGACCGATAATTGAATGCAAAGACACATACATACAAAAATCAGATTTTGGTATAGCTACCATTACCAGATGTATTTATTGCACATTTATAAAAATAAAATTCCCTAGAAAAACAAATTCATGGTTTTCATCAAAATCAATTTTTTGCATTTTTGGAACAAACATAGATGTGCTAACGAACTGAACAAACATGGTGAGTAGACATGAATGCAATAATATTAAAGACACATTCTGATAGGTAGGATAAAATTATGTACAATGTACATACTTAAATTATCACGGAAGTGCACCTGTCGAATTCGGAAACTATGGTTAACCTGCATACATTAGCAGTGGACACTGTGATAACAATTTACACTTACAGAGTGACCCTAGTAACACACAACATCATTTCACAACGTTGTGAAGTTTTAACAATGTTGTTACAACGTTGTACAACATTGTGGTGTTAGCAGGGGAGTTATGCAATGTTTTATGAAATTTCTAATGATTGTTGATTGGTGGACCAGTTTGACCAAAGTACTGTGAGACATTCTTACTTTGAAGCTTACCCCTTCCCCTCCCACACCCCATTTTCCTTTTGGTGAGGAAAGGTTGTACCCTCAAGATATCAAAGAAAGTTATATTCCCAGTAAAATTATTCATTTGGCATTACAAATATTCTTAATCCTGCATTTAATCTGATTATGAAAAATATGTGGAGCCATTAAAAACCCAATGGGAAGCAGTCTACTCATTAACAAGTTATATTCATTTTGTCATAAACTTACAGCATATTCCAAATGCATTGCAAATTACTGATGTTTGAAATGTGATAATGATGGAAAAAACCATGCCTGGGATTTATACATCAATGCGATACATAAATAGATAACATTATTTTATGTTTCTGAACAATTGTTACATAGTGCGTATAACATGTTCTACCTTGAAATCGTTCTCCTGTAATCAGTAGAATCGAAAACATGCTCATGTGTCAGTACACAGTTCTAAACCCCTAATATGTTTGTGCACACATAAAATGACATTTGCACATGTTGGGTACAAAAACTCATCTTCTGCAGCATGAGGTCATCTTTTGACTGAGTGGAGGTTGATGGACTTTGTCATAGAGATGAGATTATTTTAGAGCATAGTGATTTCATTTATTACAACTGAATACTCGCATTATGTATAAATCAAGAAAGCTCTTACACAATAAGGAAAGAAAAATCACAAATGCACTATTCCAGTTAAAATACATACACCCCCTATGGAAGACACAACCTTAATCTCCCACAGAGGGAGTGTGAATTTCAAATGGGGTTACCTAAATGGATGACTCCATTTGGAATCTACACCCCCTGTGTGGGAGATTAAGGTTATGTCTTCCACAGGGGGGTGTATGGATTTCAACTGGCACAGCCCAATGGAACACACGAGACTTAACGCTAAGTAATTGCAATGTGAGGGAAATGTTTACGACAGAATCCTGACACAACTTATTCATTGTGTCACAATTTGCGTTTTTGATCAAAGTTTTAGGATCTCGGTCTTGACAAATTCAAATTAATGCTCTGTTTTGTGGTGCACTTAGTTAAAAGCAACGCTGATATGTTAGGTCTGTAAGTGTCTGTTTCACTTCATGATGTAACACATGTGTGGAGGAAATGAGGTAGATGTTAGCAGATAGGGATTTGTTCCTTGATTTTATAGTGTGTTGACCAGTTTAAAACTAGAGCATTTTACATTCTTTTTTGTTAACATTCCCATCGTGCATACAAATGAGGTAGATATTGGCAGATAGGCCAAAGACCTTTTGGGGAAAAAATGCATATCTTTAATACAAAAGGTCGAAATTTTCAATTGATGCACAGCTTTTCCTCCCAGCTACATGCACTTTAAGTACATATCATTAGATTTAGTTCGAGGACTTTCAAATATCAAAAATATCAACTTTTAATAATCTGCCATAAAATTTGTATTATATCGCGAATTTCAAAAAATACAAAATATTTGATACCAGAAGGACATTCCTCATATGCAGAATGCAATTTGATGTATCTGATGTACTCTCATGTCCCACAAGAAAATACTGTTCAAAAGTTGCTATCCGATCCCTTAATACCGGTACATGTTTTGTGCATTTCATGGTTTTGGGAATGTAAAAAGTAACCATGTATGAAGGATCTCAAGAGCAATGACAATGATATATTACATGATAACTAAATCACCTGACTTGTTTGCATTTCATGTATCTCATGTCCCCACAAGGAATATGGTAGTACCTCACATTTGGTAGTGACGTCAATGCTTTTTTGCGGGTGCACCTAGAGCGTGCCAACAAACCATTGTACGTATGCACATACACTGCACGACTAACTTTACGCATGCGATTCGATACTGTGACCAGTGAAATATGCACATACGTCATTACCGAACATGCGGTGAAGCAAAGTTTAGATCTAAACTAAAAGTCAAGTTTTCAATTGTGTCTTGATGACAGTTCTCTCCTACCATGTAAATATGCACTATCAATGATTATATCACAAAACACATACTGCCATTTACTTATGAGACAAGGTTTTTTTGTTGGTTTTTTACATATCTAGTTCTCATCAGAAAGTGATTGGTGGGTGGAGATGTATGAGGGGCAGATTCTGGTACTTTATTTGTCATGATTGTATAAGAGAGAAAAGTCATCTGCCTGCAAGAAATTAAATGTATTTTCAATTCAAATTGTGTGCTTTATTTTCTTGTAAAATTTGTAGATTTCATACCAAACCTTCCTTCAAGGGTTTTCCCCTGTGCTATTGTCAAGCTGTGCATTTTCTCAAATCATTTACTAAATTACTTTCTAAAAGTTGGTAGATTTTATTCTGTATCTGTAGCTACAAGATTGGTTTTCCTCGAGCACTACAATATGGAAATTTAACAACATCTAAGCTGACATTTTATCTGACAATGCACTAACAGGTAGATCAGTGGTTTGCTACCAATAGGCTAATCCAGTTGAAATCCACACTCCCCCTGAGGAAGATTTTGGAAATATGTTCCACATGGGAAGTATGTGTTTCAAATGTATTTGATCAGGGTTAATCATTTTGAAACAAACACTCCCTCTGTATTATAGCTTTACCTATATCTTCTACAACTGGAGTGAGTATTTCAAATGGAAGTTACCCAATTGTCTATTCTATTTGAATCTCATACTCCCTCTGTGGAAGACTTTAGCTAAATCTTACACAGGGTAGTGTGGATTATAAATGGAATATCCCAATGTGAACATGCAAAATCTTTTGAACCTCATTTATGGAAGACTGGTTTTGAAAACAGGGTGATGGCAATCTGCAAATTCTCAAGTATGTCTTTCTGTGTATTTACTATTTACACAGTCTGGGGTCCATTTCACTCAACTTTACAAAGCTTCGTAAGTCTCGAAATCATTCGTAACTTATGACGTATTGTAAGTTCCATTTCACAAAACTCATTTACGAACGGTATGCTTCGTAAGTAATAGGGATTTACTACAGTGACCCTTCGTAAAGTTACATCTAGTATTGGGTATTCGTAACTTTGTGAATGGTTGCAAAGTTACGAAGGAGTAAAAGTTTAGTGAAATGGACCCCAGGATGCAGTCAGTAACGTCAACATTATGGTCATTGTCATGGTCAACATCTTAGTCATCATCACAGTCACTGTCATCATCATCTCAATCACCTCCATCATCATCATCATCATCATCATTATCATCATCATCTTCAGCATAATCATCATCATCATCATCATCATCATCATCATCATCATCATCATTATCATCATTATCATCATCATCTTCAGCATAATCATCATCATCATCATCATCATCAGCAGCAGCAGCAGCAACAGCAGCAGCATCACAATCATCATCTTCATCATAATCATCATCATGGCCTACTTAAATCATTTTCTAAAACATCTAAATAGGATCAGATTTCTGTTTGAGGCCTGTTTCATTGAGTTAGCAAAGATTTGTCTTTAAATATATTTGTTTTATTTTTGTCATTCAATTGAGGATGAGAATAAACATACTAGGAAAACAATATATCGATGTGACCCAGTTTTGGATATTTGAAGTTGAAATTAGCGCTCAATAGTTTTCTCTACAAGACTCTTGAACAAGTAAACCTAATATATCTACAATTTCAACATGCAACTTATTCCATTAGGTGTTATGAAACTCTTCAGAAATGAGACACCATATTGTAGCCTAATATTTGATATAATATCCGTTACCCGATCTAAATGTTTGAAGTAAAGTTTTTAATATTCATTTTAAAATCAATTATCGTAATTGTATAGCGCTGAATATGACATCTCACCCCCAGAGGGGGTTTGGGTGCTACGTCTTGAAAGGAGAGAAATCCAATGCTTTCTTCTTGATGTACGTTGTCTGTAAAATATGTGTCGTGGTTATCGATATCTTTATAGGCTAAAGAAAATATGGAATAGATCCAATAAAATATTTGGTATTTGAAAATCTTGTTTTTCTTTTACTTCTTATTTTGAACCTGGTTCAAGTGGCAAAATGAGTCATAACACATTTGTTCAAAGATTGTTATAACATGAAATAGTTTACAAATTTTTTGTGTAAAATCTATCACTATAAAATCCTGTTTCTACTTTCACTATAACTTTTAATAGCACATTTTGTAATGGTATTAAATATTCCATACCCAGGCAGAATTCTGTAAAAAAAGGCACCCCTACGAAAGACATGATCTTAATCTTCCACACAGGGAGTGGGGTTACCTGAATGGGTTGCTTCACTCAAAATCTACACCTCCTGTGTGGGAGATTAACGTCATGTCTTTCATAGGGGTGTAGGCCTATGGATTTCAAGTGGATTAGCCCAATTTCAGCCTCTTACTATATCCATCTGTCGTTTTTATGGTGCTACTATATGAGTGTTTTTTGGTCAAATTGGACTATGTAGATACAAATGGGTCATTTTTTGAGACTAAATGTATGGATGGGTTTGTTGTTGTTGTTGTTGTTGTTGTTGTTGTTGTTGTTGTTGTTGTTGTTGTTGTTGTTGTTGTTGTTGTTGTTGTCAAATTTGACTATACAAGTGAGTCATGTGGGCCACTGTGGTTAAGTTGGCTTTTTACTATGTGAATGGTCATTTTTTTTAGGCTACTATATAAATGGGTCATATATTTGTACAATTTGCTACTATATAGGCCTATAGATGCGGGTCAATATTTGTACCCCATTTTGGATTAAGTTGAACTGAAACATTTCATTATTCCATGAAGGAGCCAGAACAAACATTCCAAGTATTATAGATTTATGGTTTTTTGATCCTTGATAATATCAAATAATAGTGTTTAACCTAAAAGATTTTAGATTCTACAATTCTGTGTATTATGAAACAGATATATATCCGAATGGAGAAGCTTATGTTTCCTCTGCGTAGAGCCAAATATTACCTCGGTATCTAAATTGAAACTGACGAGTTCTCATCTCTCTTTTTCTAATATCATCATGTCATACGAACCGACTGAGAATCCCTCATTATTGCAATGTGCAACTGCTGTAGTGTGAAACAGGAAATATTTGCAACGAATTTATTTTCATGCATCTGAAAATAACATATAGTTTTGAACAAAAATCCCTTTAAAAGGGAGGCATGGTTTTTTTGGTTGCCTTCATTGGAAAAAAATGGTATTTAAATATCAAACCTGACAAGTCTGCGTTATTTTTGATGGTTGTTCTGTGTAAATGTATAAATATGGAAGTGTGATGCTGATTGGCTTATTGAAATGGTTTTTGAAATACTGACATCTTATTGGTTGATTAAATAAGGTTCCATGAGCTAGATCTTTTTTCATGATAATAAGAGGATGGGCAAATGAAAAAAGATGTGATAAGCATTACAGGTTTAATTAATAAGCTGTGTGTGCAACAGGTACAATGAATGTGTGTAAGTTCTGATATACAAATTGTTAAGAAATTTCTGATTCAAGTAAAAAAAAATTGTGAAAATAAAACCCTGAAAATAAATAATCTACTAAGTACTACTATATAAAGGAATTGTATAAATGACAGTTTATTGAAGTCACTTGATCTAGAATCCCAGGACGTATCCCGTATAGTTTACAATGATTGAGTTACATTAAGGTTGAGATACATACAGATATTGGTTGTGACACAAGGGATGCATTGCAATCATTAGCTTCAAGCTAACATACTAACAAATAACATTGGTGTTCCATCTCATGTATAGTTTAGATTGGTTTTCATTTTTACGTTATAAGCTTTTTGAAAATGCCTAAACCTTGCTCATATTGGGGTATTCCAGTTGAAATCCTTACGCCCCCTATGGAAGACATGACCTTAATCTCTCACACACATGGGGTGTAGATTTCAAATGGAGTCACTCATACAGGTAGATCAATTTGAAATTCGAGTCACTCATACAGGTAGATAAATTTGAAATTCACACTCCCTGTGTGGGAGATTAAGGTCATGACATCCATAGGGCGTATGGATTTCAACTGGAACAGCCCATTTTGATCTTCATGTTTGAATCTATTCTGAATTTGACTGTGTCTTATCAGATTTCTTCTTGCACATCAGTCTTTAGCTTCAAGCTGGAGCAAAGGACATTGGTGTTCTGTCTCATGTATATATAAGTTTGGATTTGTTTTTTGGTATCAGTTTTTAGGAAATGCTTATATCCTGTACAGACCTCATAAACTTATTTCACCTCATGTTCAGTAGTGACGTAGGTGCATATTTCTATTTCACTGGTCGCAGTATTGAATCGAGCATGTAAAGTTAATCGTGTACACGTACTTGCGCTTGTTGGTACGCTTTCGGCGCAACCACAAAAAGAATTGACGTCACTCCGAACATGCGGTGAGCGACAGTATAGTGTCTGTTATCTGCTGGTGTCTAAAATCTATAGGTTGGAATTTGTTGATGTTTCTCATAATACACAATTGTACACATAGAATAATATTGACTAATTGATGCAACACTTTTGACAAGTTGAAGTGCCAGAAGTGGGTAAGTGCAAAAGCTGCCCTGTAAACATTTGGTAATTTACACACAGTATATTGTACTCATCTGCACATGGCAGCTATTTTACTTACCCACTTCTGGCACTGAGCAGTTGAAGTCTAATCTAGTCTCTTCACTAGCTTTTGCATAAACTGTAGATAAATTTTTGTAAATTTCTTAAACGCTCAATTTAAATGCATACCATTAGTATTAATGAGCGGTGTAATTGAGAGTAATTTAGATAACGATGCAACTTGACAATTATAACACCTGTCAAATAATTGCTACAAGCATGTCATCCAACTGTCTTATAATTTAATATTATACTAATTCATTAAGCTAATGATAACATACATTGCATCATCCCCTTAAGACACAAATCTCTGCATCTTAATCACTTATCTTATCATGCTATTGTGGGTTAAATTGTTCTATCTGCAATAGCTGCCATGTGGCAAATTTTTGATTTTCATTACTGATTGTGTTTTTGTCTATCTCTTTAACATTAGATATAATTATGCTACAATTCTTGTTTTCATAGAGTAGTTTTTCTCCTATGCATTCAGCTTCTCTTTGCGTGGTATTTTCTTTTAAGGTTGGTCTTAATTCTGGAATTATGGAGACTTTTTGGCCTCACAACTGCTAAATTACTGGTCTAAAGTATATAAAAGTATACATATTTAGAATTTTTATGAATTTAGACCAACTTCATCAAAAATATTTGAAATGTGGGTGAAAATCAGGCTTTTTATGATTTTTTTTGAAAATTAAGCATTTTTTGACCATTTTTGGTGCAAATTTCTCAAAGTTGGTAAAAATTCAAGAAAATAAACAAAATCACTCCTACTTATTTTTATCTAGTTTTTAAAAATGAATAAAAAAATTTTGGCCCAAGAATTTCTTTGTTACCTTTAACGAAAAAGAAGTGGGCCAAAAAATGCTTTTGGGAATTTTGGGCCAAAAATGAGCATTTCGGCCCAAATTTGACCTCACAGATAATATTTATCAAGTCTTTGCCATTCTAAACATGTATACTTTTATATTCTTTAGACCAACAATTTAGTGGTTATGAGGCCCAAAATTTTCCATAAATCCAGGGTTAAGACCAACCTTAGGTTGCCATACATTATGACGTAAGGCAGCTATTGCAGTGACAACAACTTAATCATAAGGTAGCAAAATATATTTGGTGCCAGATTTATTTAAAATCAGAACATTATCTTGAATTTGAAGGAATAAAGTATAGAAATGAGAAAATAAAGTCCCTGAAGTAAAAAGTCCAATGCTGCACCTGCCTTAATAGGAAATCCAATTAAAATCTATGTGTTCATCTTTATACATTGTGCAAAATCCAGAAATGCTGTAATGTGCAGTGCGATATTTTAATAGAATGTTCCAGTAAAAACATGGTTTGTTATGAATGCTATTTTTAACAAATGTTTTTATGGTATAAATGGCCGAGTCTGGAAATATAGAGCCAAGCAATGTTTGTATTAGTAGTAGTAGTAATAGTAGTTCTTGTAAAGCAAAATGCATTTCCAATTTGGGAAATGTATATCGAAATGTCTTATATTTTATGTTGAATGTGACCGCGGCTCCAGCCTGTGTTAGAAGGTTAATAACACATTCAATAATCCTTTCAATTTAGTGCAAGGATTATTTCAAATTTCTCTCCTCAATAATTGAAGGAGCTATCAGACAAATTATACAGAAGCTTTTCTCATCCAAAGTCTTATTTTCTTGTGTATTTCAAAATTTAACATGAGAGAGATACGAACACACACTGGCAGACAGACACACATACAGGCAAATACTGAGACAGACATACACAGAGAGGAGATAGTGGGGAGTGATGCAGAGGGAGAGAGAGATAGAGAGATGAGAAGAGAGACTTAGAGAAAGCGGGAGAGAAGGGCAGGGAGTTTTGAATGTGATAGAATGAGTGCATCCAGACATTTTTCAAACTTTTACAGCTTTCTCTAGATATATTTTTCATCATGGATAGTCAGGAATATCAAAGTGTTGATGTGGCGTCTTTTAGCAAGTCTGTGTGTATGATATCACTTCAAGCCAACTCTTGTGATTTGAAGCTGCTTCAAATGAAATGCACACTGATGTCACTGACTAACCAAGGTGAAAAATAGTCTAGAACCCTTGAACCCAAAATAGGCATGTTTGGACTCATTTTGAATGTTTTTGTCACCTAGCATTCATAGTGATAGAGTTAATGGTGATGTCACCCAAAGCTGAACATACTTTGCAATGCACTTATTCTGTAGATTTTCACAATATATCAGATTGCAGGTGCAATGTAGCCTCGCATATATTCTGTGGCCAACATGGTGCAAAGTATCAAAATTTGCACCAAACGAAGGAAATAAATATCCATTTTATCAGGATTTGGCTATTCAATTTGAAATTTGCCACACATCTATAGAAGATGTAAGAGAAGTCTTCTACAGAGGGAGTGAGTTTTACAAATGGAATTGGCTAGGGATAATTATTTTGAAACCTATATTCCCCTGAATGTGCATGACCTTACCTATATCTTAAATGGAGTGAGTTTTTTCAAATGAAAGTTACCAAATTGTCTATTCTATTTAAAACCCTTACTCCCTCTGTGGAAGACTAGCAAAATCTTCCACAGAGGGAGTACGGATTTCAAACGGAATAGCCCAGAAGGACACACTTGATGTGTTTTGTAAGCACCTTGGTGATAAAATGTGTGAAAAACCAATATGCGCGGGGAGCGGGATTTGTTCTGATTTTATTGCAACAGTTTTACTTTTAAGATTACGGTGACTGATATTAAATCTTCAATATTTAGTGTTTGCTCTACACCCGCTGTGTCCAATGCTGGTTCAATACAAGTATGCTGCTTGTATTATGTGGCTTGTGGCTCAGTATTTATTAGATTTTCTATTTTTGTAAAGGCTATACTGTTCGTGTGTTATTCGAGACATGATTTAGCTACATCATATACAAGTAATTTTATGTCGTATGGAAAAAAAGGTTGTTAAACTTTGTTGAATTGATGGTTGTGGGCAATCAAACCTTTATGTTACTGTCTTAAGTAGATAGCAAATTCTGTTTAATATACAGGGTTAGGATTATTGCTATCTTCATAAGATAGCATGCTTGCATGAATCGGCTTGATGTCAACGAATTCAAAATTGTGCGGCCCGTCTTATTGTCAAAAAAAGAAAGCATGAGCATATTACACCAATCCTCATCGAGCTTCACTGGCTGCCCGTCCGAATTGCGATCCAATTTAAATTTGCTGTTCTGGCTTTCCGTCACTCGATGGCACTTTACCACCATACCTGTCATCTGCGCTTTGTACTTATCAAACTTCCCGCTCCCTTCGATCATCCTCTGAAAAATTACTCAAAACTCCTCAGGTTAACCTTAAATCAGCCGGTGAACGCTCATTTCATTTTTGCTGCTCCAACTGTTTGGAACTCGCTTCCAAACAACCTTCAGAATATCCCCACACTTTCTCAATTTAAACGTCAGCTTAAAACACATCTCTTTCGTCAAGCTTTTCCAGATTCACAGAATTAATTGCTTCTTTGTTTGTTTGTCTTTTTCATGTGTTTGTGCGCTCTGAGTTCCACGGAAGATTTTGTGCCTTAAAAGAACCATTCATTATTATTATTATTATTATTATGTCTAAGGTTCAGTATGATATGATGGTCAAAGTTTTCTTTACAATGAAA
This sequence comes from Amphiura filiformis, assembly GCF_039555335.1. Lineage (NCBI taxonomy): Eukaryota > Metazoa > Echinodermata > Ophiuroidea > Amphilepidida > Amphiuridae > Amphiura > Amphiura filiformis. The sequence goes on from NC_092634.1 coordinate 42,266,622, forward strand.
GCAAACTGAAAGCTAATGAGTAACATACATGGCAAGTTTTGTGTTGGTGCTATCTTCAGAAGATAGCAGACATGAATGAACCAGATTGTCAAAAGCTGAGCTTGCTGTGAATGGCAACAGCTGTAAATAATGCAGACAGAGTCAGCCCACAGAGCTGTCACACAACCCCCAAATGTACCTACATTATGGTAAATGATAAGCTGTGTTTTCATGGTATCTTCTGAAGATAGCACATATGAATGAACCAAATGGTCAATAGCTGAGCTTACTTATGCAGATTTAGTCATCTCGGAGGACTATCTTCATATTAAATTTTGCTTCTTCACAATAGCAAATTCAAAAGCCTGTGAGCAGGATAGCAAGTTGTGCCTACCCAATGCTATCTTCAGAAGATAGCAGTAATGCAGATATAGTCAACCCAAAGCCAGAAAACTCTCAACAATCCAACTCTACCTATAGCATTATGGTATCAAATTTAAAGCCTATGGTGAGATCACAAGCTGTGGATATCCAATGCTATCTTCAGAAGATAGCACACATAAATTGAAATTGGAAGTCAAAGCTGAGCTTGCCATTTTGTAGCCCACAAATGTTCTAAGCTCAAAAGTAGTATGTTCCACATTTGAAACAACCATTTTACATAATATAATGCTTGTTGAAGTAAATTTAATGCTCTGCGTGCTAGCCATAGGCTTCAACATAAAAAGTCCCAGGTTTTGGATATTTTCTTAAAATATCAAGAACTATCTTGATAACCACTGAACCAATACTAGGCTTGTTTGTACTCATTTTAATGCATTTTTCATGCTGATTCCAAATATGGTCATAAAAATTTACAATTCTGAAATTTTTTTATTTTAAATTTTTTTGAAATACTTGTCGTCTGCATTCAACATCCGTGTGGAGAGAGTTAAACTGGTCACACAACAATATAATGCTTATTTTTCATTCCATGTATCATTCTTATGTGTTTGTTTCCTACATGACTTATATCATGTCTCTTTCCGTACTCTTGTGTATGTCCTAGATTTGTTTTTCCTTTCATCTTCATCTTTATGACTTGTTTACAGAAGTGGGTGATTTATAGTTACCTAACAGATACAGAACAACTTCAATTTATGTCAAAACACCGGCAGTCAGCTTTTGATTAAACTTTTAAAATAGCTCGTAAAAGTGAAACAATTACAGACTTTTGCTTTTTATACACTTTATGATGCCTCTCTGTGTAATTTCCTCTGGATTCATTTGGGAGTTTGTTTTTATATTAGTATTGGCGTAGTAACACAATATTCATATTGATTCATCAATTCTTCTGATTGTCTGTCGGCCCCAGACAATTTACGATTCTGCCGATTAGTAAAGTTGAAAAATTGTATATGTGTATTCGGGCTTTGTGGTATTAACCTGAAGATATTTTCTAAGATCATCAAACCACTGAATCAATACTAGGCATATGTGTACTCATTTGAATGCATTTTTCATGTGGGCTGAAAATTTGATCATGAGCATTTTGAATTTTTGAAATTGTTTGGCAAAGTTTTGTGATTTTTTGGTTGTATTTGACATTTTTTGAAAGAGAGAAGATATTGTCCATTGGATGCAGTTAGATATTATTTTTATGTACTTTATTGAAATAGATTTGAAATTGACCTTTTCGGTAAATCCCATAAGCCTTTGCGAGTACACCTGAGAACTCATCATTTGATGTCGCACCAACTTGAAATGCAAAGTAATGATGTCCTATAAATGATGTGCGCATCAGCGCAGATTGACATGACGTCAAAGGTCAATTGAGTTGAAGTCTTTTGAGATTCATCAGATGACTATGTTGCTAAAATGTGCTATTCCAGGTGAACCCTATACACCCCCATGTGGAAGACATGACCTTAATCTCCCACACAGGGGGTGTAGATTTTAAATGGAGTCACCATTCAATTAACCATATTTGGAATAGTGTGGAATATTAAGGTCATGTCATATCCCGAATTATATAAAGTACCTTTTGCATATACATCCCTTTTTCACTTACCTATGATGAAGAGAACTAGTTCTACATCCTGTTATACTAGAAGGGAATCTATATACTTTCATATAAGTGACTGTATAATACTGCAATGATGGAGCACTTCTGGAGGCCTCCTTTTGAATTATTTGATGTTTGCTTTATTCCAATTTCATTCTCATAACAATATATTGAGGGTAAATCAACTGCAGTAAGGATTTTGTGGTAGTTTAAAGGTAAACCGAAGTACTGACTTGCTTAGTTTATTTTCTGTAAAACTGCTGAGATTTCTTTACTTAGTTTAGAGTTTAGTATGATGGGAATGGGCTGTTCCAGTTGAAATCGATACATTAGAGCCCGAAGTTCTCTGTTTTACAGAAAACAGAGAAATTTCATGAAATTCCTAGTAGAAAACTGAAAATGGACTTTTGCAACAACAGGAAAAATTTAAGCTTACGTACATCTACCATACATCCCCTATGGAAGATCTTCACACAGGGGTGTGAATTTCATACAGGGGTTACTTGACTATAGTTGACTCTATTTGAAATCTACATTCCCTGTGTGGGAGATTAAGGTAATGTCTTCCATGAGGGGGAGGGGGGGGTGGATTTTAACTGGAGTAGCACAATTTTCATACTAGAATCAGAAATCTATACTTAAAATGTTTTGTCTGAGAAAATGTCATCATAATTAAATTAAAGCCCATACTTGGAAATGCTGACATCTTTCACCAAAGGGAGACAGCGAAGAAAGGTACAAAGAAGGGGAAATTAAATCTGCCAATATGACGTAGATGGATGTGGTGGATCTCTTCAACGGACCTTATTAATGTCACTGCATACATACATGTTGAAAGCTATGAAGACTGTGGTTTGGAGGGTTGTGTAAGATGCAACATGAGATGTGCTCTAATGATAAGTTGATTACATACTATGATTACATGTAATCAATGAGGCATTACATAACCCAACATTAAGGCATTACATAACCCAACATTTAGGTAAAAGTCTACATCAGCTTAATTCCCCTTGAACTTGATGTGAATGAGCTTTAGGCCAGCCTTCATCAGAGATGCAGCATGAGTGATTACATTGTCAAGGTAAAATATGCAAGTATGTAAGGTTTTGTTTAGAGCTAAATTTAATTCAGTGTATGATGAGAAATGTGCAGATTGGGAAAAAAATGAGTGAATCCATATGCAGGGGGATGTGATTGAAGATGACATGTTGTATGTTGGAATACATTTTGCATGAGCAGGATGAGCTTAGTCAATGTCAAAGAAACTTAATCAAAAGTCAGTTAAAACAAAGGCAAGGAAAAACAGTTGCTTTGAAGGATAGTATAGTCATACTCTTGGGGTTTTGTCAACTGTAACATTGGCTGCTCAGTGCTAAAACTGGATAAGTGCAATAGCTGCCATGTGTAGCTGCCATGTGTAGATGAGTACAATATGCTGTGTGTAAATTGCCAAATATCCACAGGCAGCCATTGCACTTACCCACTTCTGGCACTTAACAAGCAGTCAATATGCAAGAATTACCTCAACTGTAACATCAACTGCTCAGTGCAAAAAGTGGATAAGTGCAATAGGTGCCACATGTAGCTGCCATGTGTAGATGAGTACAATATACTGTGTGTAAATTGCAAAATGTTCACAGGGCAGCTATTGCACTTGCCCATTTCCGATACTGAGCATTCAACATGTAAGAATTGCCTCAGATCAGGGAAGTGCCATGCACTTCACTACTGAGATTAAATATTAATTAAAGCTTTCTGCCTACAAGCACTGTAACGGAAAACAGAAGTTCATTTTGAAATATGTAAAGACAAATATCTTTCTGCAAGACAATTGCAAATAAGTAACCGTAGATTAACCTTGAAAAGAAGAGTACCAACTACCAAATATGCAACTGTGTCAAGCAACCTGATATAAATTCAATCTCAAACGAATTGGTGTATTTTTTTATGCTCATTGAATCGTTAAAAGCTTAAAAATCTCACATATCCAGCAAAGCTTGACTGATACGATCTGTGATGTCGAGGTATGATGGCATTTTATCGGGCATCAAATCAATAAATGCATCGCAGAAATGTGTAGATTTCCTCGTGTCACTTTTCATCAGTCAGAGCTACGATTATTATTCTGCTCGCAAATGTCATGTGATGTGAACGGATAAAACCTTTGTAAGATTTTGATGTCTGTACTCATAAATACGGGAAACTGCTTGGTAGGCCTGAGTGCCTGCAAGCCTAGTCTTAGGCCTGAGTACCTACTGGCCTAGTATTGGTATGGTGTTTTGTTGGCTTGCTTGTTTATTTGGTTTATTTGATGTGAATGGATAAAACCTTTGTAAGATTTGATGTCTGTACTCCTAAATACAGGAAACTGCTTGGTAGGCCTTAGTACCTGCAAGGTTTGTATTAGGCCTGAGTACATACTGGCCTAGTATTAGTTATGGTGTTTTGTTGGCTTGCTTGTTTATTTAGTTATTTGGTGCAATTTTTATGCCCCACCAGAGAGGCATTATGGTCATCAGTCAGTCTGTCTGTCGGAGCTTGTAAGCACACTTTATCGGAACTGGTAAGGCGTATAGTGAAGTGACTTGTTGGAGGGTGGCAATTGGCGGTCTTCAAATACCATTTTGATGTATGTCACAAAATATGCTAATTGGGTAGCTCATTTAAACTAATCAAATCTTGCAAGAACAATATCTTAGAACTGGCAACTATGCATCCTTATCACCTGATGGAATTTTTGAAACTGTCACTACCCCAGGGGTCCTTCCCTGGGGTCCTATTCACCATACCATTCTTTTTTTTTCCTCCGACCCCCCCCCATAAAATGGTATGCATCAAGGTGGAGGCATTGCAACTAATACTTTGTAGTTGAGTGCCATGAAATTTTTAGTTATAGAATATACCGGGTATATTGTTCATTTGTAAAAGGATCCCATATCTCATTCATTAACACATTAAAATATCAAATTTTATCCACTTTTTTGGAGTCATCACCACAAAAAAATGCATTCATAAGTTGACTCAGTACTTTTAGATAGAGATCATTTGAGAATTTATTCTGGAATCACACATTTTACCATGTTTATCCTGATGAATGCACTTATACCCATCTGTCATGGGCATTCATTTCCGTTACATAATGGAAATGTATGCCATTTCACCCTAAAGACATAACTTAGCCCCATTCAATTGCAGACAATTGCTATAACACCTAGCAAGCTGTCGTAGGTGAGCAGACAAGCAATTGAGCAGACGACATATCCTTAAATTAAAAATTAAAAAAACCTATCCAAAATTAGGCCTACCTCAAGAACCACTGGACCAATACCAGGCATGCTTGTACATATTTGAATGCGTTTCTTGTTTTTATTTCAAATGTTGACAAAAAAGGTAAATTTTGAAGGAAAATGTTTAAAAATTTCATATTTTTTTAGGTTTTTTTTGACATTGATGGTATAGTAAGGGTTAACTGTTTTATAGCTATACTGGGAAGAAAATGTGTTTACATTGCCTAGACATGAGGCTATCTGCATGAGGCATTTAAAACAGATTGATTTGAGTCACATTTTTGGCTCAGATCAATTTTGGATTGTTTTTTTTTAGAAGTCCTGGATACGCCACTGCATAATGTAAGTCACATAGTCTACCATAATCCTCCTCCTTATAGTAATCATTGATTGGGCCCCCTTACATTGCGATGGTAACTCATGCTACACTGTTCCGTGACAACCTGAAGACGACAGAGAACAAACCTATGCCACAACATATAACAATGGTTTACTTGATGAGCCAGTGGCCTACAGATATACACAAGACTTCAAACACACAATACTTCAAAATCGTGTTTGAATGAAGCAAAAGGAAGATGTTGTGTGACAGATCAACATGCTAAACTCCGGGGATAAATTAGTTCCGGGGTTTGGTTGTCTGTTCAGTTGATTTCAATACTTTTTGTCGGTAACAATAACAAGGCTCACCTGAAGACCTGACCTATATTTGATTTGCATTATAGTCTCCATAGTGGTTATTTTAGTAGCACTACTAACAGAATAAGAGATGAGAGGGTAAAATGAGAATATTCCAACAAAAACAGTAGCACTACTAACAGAATAGGATATGAGAGGGTAAAATTAGGGTATTCCAACAAAAATAAGAATAATTAACCATAATTTATAGGGGCCATAGTGAGGATTTCTGCAATGTTCTCTTATACCACACATTTTCTTTTGGCCCCTGAGTTCTCCAGTTGCAATGTTGTGTCCCCCTTATTACCTAAACAAAAAAATGTAAGTTTACCCATTTTTGTGGACAAAAATATGTTTTGAAACTCCCCTCTGGCATAAATGTTAAACAATGTCTAAACAAAAATGATCTCATCATAATAGTGGTTGTTGGAATACCCTATAGTATGCAATATATAACTGTGATGTAAAAAAACGTAAAATTGAAAATGAAACCCCTCAAACTCTTGATTTGTGTCCAAACCCATAATGTTCAATTCTCTCATAATCATGAAAAATGGCAATGGAGGTTGTTTGAATACCTCTTATTTCAAAACGTACAATATTTTATGTAAATTAGTTGGCAAATTAAATGCAATTTGAAAATTGAAGTCACCCTGAAGTCTTGGTCAAGTGCAAGCCTAAATGTAGGTCACTTGACCATTAAGTGACCCTTATTTCCAGCCCTGTTGTTATTTTAACCTTTTATCACAAAACAGAATCAGCAAATTATGACGTATCATTAGTAGCATAAAGCAGACTCCAATACACTTCCAGGGTTTTAGGACAAGAAGGCCCTGTCTGATGCAATAGCTGCCAGGTGTCATATTTTCTTAGATTGGGTACAATATAGAATGCAGAAATAGTTAAATTTCTATAGGGCAGCTATTGCAGATATGCCATCATTTTCAATAAGACCTCAATTTCCAAGGTCAATGCAATATCTGGGTGAGTTGAATTGCTTCTATCATGTAGCAGTTATGAAATCTGGTGGAACGGAAACGCTGATCAGGATGAAGTAATCGATGAATAAATATTGAAGGTCAACAGGAATAAAGTTGGCTTCTGAAATGAAAAGAGGAAGAACATGTGATTCAGATAGAAAATATAACATATATCATTAGTTACTGTTCTTCTGACGTCAAAGAGAAATGAAATGCACTGTGCCAGGGATATAAAATAGGATTTCTGAAAATAATAGGTCCCATGTGTACATTGATCATAAATGATGAGCTAGATTTTCAAAAACAGTCAATTAGGTTTGATATTTTCATGGTTTTACTTCCATCCTTATGCTTTTTAAAGAATAACTCTATGTAATGTAGGTATTTCTATGGCTATACACTCTCAGAAAAAAAGGTGCTACTTAGAACCTTTTTTTGTCCTCTATGTAGAACCCTAAGCCATAATAAGGTTCTATAAAGAACCTTAAAGATTTAAGTAGGCCTGGGGACATTCTAATTCATTCATTCAGGGACTCATCACAAAGTTAAGAAAAATAAAACGTAGTGTTAACCCATTTTGGTACTAAAAAATCATTTTCTTGGATAAAAAACCTATTTTTCTGTTCTACTAAGAACCATTTGAGGGTTCTTTATTTAAGATTCTTTAAAGGTTCTTCAAGCTTAAGGTTCTACAAAGAACCTTTTTCTTGGCTACAGAACCTTTTTTGGTTCTTCAAAGAACCCCATTGGGTTTCAGTTGGGTTCTTTGTAGAACCAAAAAAGGGTTAACACTACGTTTTACTTTTCTTAACTTTGTGATGAGTCCCTGAATGAATGAATTAGAATGTCCCCAGGCCTATATAAATCTTTAAGGTTCTTTATAGAACCTTTTAAGGTTCTTTTTAGAACCTTATTACTGCTTAGGGTTCTAAATACAGGACAAAAAAAGGTTCTAAGTAGCACCTTTTTTTCTGAGAGTGTATAATGCAGAGAGAACTATTTTGTTGCAGCTATTTCACTGAAGATACTTTATCATCTACAGTTATCTTATGAAGATAGCAAATATCTTACTTTTTATCTACATAAGATAGCGCTGTATTACCTGGAGTTTACTGCTGCGGATAGCACTACATTGCACAATATCACAAGATAGCAATATGCATTCATATATTTTTCTACATAAGATAGCATTATATTACCCACAGCTATCTACTGAAGATAGCAATATGCTTTATTTATTTTATCTACATAAGATAGCATTGTATTACCTACAGCCAGTGTCTGAAATAAGGAAAATATTGAGGTTGTCCAGAGGACAACTAAAGCATAAATTATGCTTGTCCTCAAAAAAATTTGGTTATCCCCAAAATGTGTCATATTTTTAGTGCAAAAAATCAAATTTGTTTGCTGTCTTTTGCTCTGGAAAGTCACATATTTATTTACATAAGATAGCATTATATTACCTACAACTATCTACTGAAGGTAGCAATATGCTTTCTTATATTTATCTACATAAGCTAGCATTATATTACCTACAACTATCTACTGAAGGTAGCAATATGCTTTCTTATATTTATCTACATAAGCTAGCATTATATTACCTACAACTATCTACTGAAGGTAGCAATATGCTTTCTTATATTTATCTACATAAGCTAGCATTATATTACCTACAACTATCTACTGAAGATAGCAACATGCTTTCTTATATTTATCTACAGAAGATAGCAATATGCTTTCTTATATTTATCTACATAAGCTAGCATTATATTACCTACAACTATCTACTGAAGGTAGCAATATGCTTTCTTATATTTATCTACATAAGCTAGCATTATATTACCTACAACTATCTACTGAAGATAGCAACATGCTTTCTTATATTTATCTACAGAAGATTGCAATATGCTTTATCTGCATATGATACCATTATATTCCTACAGCTATCTTCTGAAGATACCAATATGCTTTCTTATATTTATCTACATAAGCTAGCATTATATTACCTACAACTATCTACTGAAGGTAGCAATATGCTTTCTTATATTTATCTACAGAAGATAGCAATATGCTTTCTTATATTTATCTACAGAAGATACCAATATGCTTTCTTATATTTATCTACATAAGCTAGCATTATATTACCTACAACTATCTACTGAAGGTAGCAATATGCTTTCTTATATTTATCTACATAAGCTAGCATTATATTACCTACAACTATCTACTGAAGGTAGCAATATGCTTTCTTATATTTATCTACATAAGCTAGCATTATATTACCTACAACTATCTACAGAAGGTAGCAATATGCTTTCTTATATTTATCTACATAAGCTAGCATTATATTACCTACAACTATCTACTGAAGGTAGCAATATGCTTTCTTATATTTATCTACATAAGCTAGCATTATATTACCTACAACGATCTACTGAAGGTAGCAATATGCTTTCTTATATTTATCTACATAAGCTAGCATTATATTACCTACAACTATCTACTGAAGGTAGCAATATGCTTTCTTATATTATCTACATAAGCTAGCATTATATTACCTACAACTATCTACTGAAGATAGCAATATGCTTTCTTATATTTATCTACATAAGCTAGCATTATATTACCTACAACTATCTACTGAAGGTAGCAATATGCTTTATTTATTTTATCTACATAAGATAGCATTATATTACCTACAACTATCTACTGAAGATAGCAACATGCTTTCTTATATTTATCTACAGAAGATAGCAATATGCGTTATCTGCATATGATAGCATTATATTCCTACAGCTATCTTCTGAATATACCAATATGCTTTCTTATATTTGTCTACATAAGATAGCATATGCTTTCTTATATTTATTTACACAAGATAGCATTATACAGCTATCTTCTGAAGATAGCAATATATTTCCTTTCAGTTTATTATCTACATAGGACACAATCATTTCAAAATGTAACAACTATGAACATTCCCCAAGACTGTTATAAATGCACATTTTTTTTGTAATGTTTCCTGATAATTAGGATCCATTTGAATACAATGCCTCATTACCAGGCTTTTGATACATTATCATTTGGCTATGTTCCTGTCTTGTCATCATGTTGTAAGATTAATTGCTAACTTAACACAAGGAACGTAATATACATCTTTTACCTATGGTGAAAGCTTTCATTAAAGCAAATTTCAAATGATGAATGTCTTATACTTTGAACTGTAATCATGGTAATTGGATATGTGGGGATTAGTTTTCAATTGTGATGTCACATCGCCTATCCAGCAAACACACAACTGTTTTTAAATGTTATAACATGTTTTCAAATGTTATAACCATGTTATGAACTTGCTTTGGTTTGGGTCAAAAGCATTTTAATAACATTACAATATTGCGTTATATAAAGGTCATGAAAATGATTTTAACTCTCTTCACGCGGGTGTCGACTGCAGACGACATGTTTCAAAAATTTCTTAAAAATTCAAACATTTCAGAAATTTAAATTTTCCTGACCATATTTGGAATCAACATGAAAATTGCATTAAAATGAGTACAAACAAGCCTAGTATTGGTTCAGTAGTTCTTAAGATAGCTCTTGATATTTTGAGAAAATATTTCAAAACTTGAACTTTTTCCGTTGAAGCACATGGATAGCACGCAGAGCATTAAAATGTTATGGAAAAACAAAACAAACCAAAAAAAAGCAAAAAAAAAAAAAAAAAAAAAAAAATACAACAATAGTTTAAATATGTTGTTAAAATGTTATTGTAAATGTCTTTTGACCAACATTTCTGAGAAATGTTTTGTCAAACTTAAATATCATTATGTTTTGCAGCTAGTTTAAAAAATGTTTTTTAATGTTATTAAAACATTTTATATCCTTCATATACTGTTTGTGTAACCTGGCACTAAATGTTTTTTGTTAAACGTTTTGTGTTTGCAGGGTAATGGAAATCAAAATTTGAAATGTTATTTTAAACAAATTGCTCACTCTGAGTGACCTACAGCTCAAAATAAAAGCTTTATCAAAAATGTTAATAATATTGTTAAAACAGCAGGAAAAGCAGAAAAAATGCATTTCAATAATACACTCATCATTCTCAAATATTGCATTCTGCAACATGGCACAGTTTTAATTAATAACTATCTCATATAATGTTTCAAATGTCGAGTACCTCTAATAACGTGTCATATTTGATATAATAGTTAGTCAATTTGACCTTGAAAAGTACATTGGCCAGTAATGGGATTTTATGTGGCTGTGTAAACAATTAGGTAAAGCTAATGAACCTGTTAGATATGAATGGAAATTCATCTGTAACCAAAATCCAGCATTAACCTTTTTTGTTTGTTTGGAATTTATGTTTACTGTAAAAGTGGAAATTTTTCGCACGATTAATTAAAAATTTGAACTGTTTCCCTTGTTTTTAAATTTGTGATTCTAAGTTTCCTTACATTGACCTATACACAAAAGGAATATATTTATGTATTATTTTTATGGTAGCAGCTTGGAACGCCAAAAAGCGTAAAAATATATATGTATATAGCGAAAAATTTCAAGCAACAGGAGACTGTTGCAGAAAAGCATAGTCATCCATATTTGCCCATTATCCAATGAGGGGGAAATTGAATACATTTCAAAATTCAATTGAGTGCATTTTTGTATAGAGCCATGTGGATTTTTGAGTGAAATCTAATTTGCCAATAGCATGGCCGTTTTCTGCTTTCTTTTGTACCTTACATTCAACAGTATACAACCTAGTATTTCTTGCACATTTTGCAGGATTTCATTGATTTTTGTTGATTTTATCCTCCTCCATGGCACATAATTTTGATATGTGCATCTTAAAATGATAGACAGTATCATTGTGTAATTTTGATCATTGTAAAAATGTCATCAACCAACTGTATAATTTGAGAGACCAAAAAATGAGCTTGAATTGCTGTAAGCTAGAAAAGGCCATAAAAGTCCACTTTGCAAGCAAAAAGATCCAAATTTGCCCAATTGCGGGTGTACCCCGGTAGTGAGCGAATAAATTGGGGTTTTATGCTTTTTTGGTCAAAAAAGTCCAACATTTTGGGAAAAGGTTCAAAAAGGTCTAGTTTTTCAAAATCCGCCCATCCCTCCCTCAAATAAATCATGGCTACCCCCTGGTTGTGGGCATGTAATTGTGTGAACCACTCATATTATGCAGACTAAATATCATATTATCCAATCAGCAAATTTTGTACCCATTGAAAAGTTTCTCATGATTGCGCACTCCAGTGACAGATCCAAGGGCCCTCACCCTTTCAAAAAAAAAAAAAAAAACCTAGTTTGTGTCTATTTCTTGGGGATTTTGACCCCCATTATTGCAACATTTTCTGACTTCTAGATTGGCTAATATGAATCCACCCCTGGTGATGTGCATTGATTCATATAATAAAAAATAAAAATAAATGTTGGTATTTATACAGGGCCTTTCACGTGTATCAAAGTGCTATACAGTTTCTCCGCTGTCATAAGAATATGTCAGCTGCCATACAATGCCCAAGGCATGCGCATACCTTTGGGCGGTGCTCATGGACAATATTCATAACAGCTCCCCATTTCACCCCTGGGTAGACAGAGGCAAGTAAGGTAAAGTGCCTTCCCCAATGGCACCGCAGGGGCTCGAACTCACAACCCACCGATCTCAAGGCAAAGCCTGTACTGCTGTGTCACAGTGACCCACAAAATATAAAATCATTATTCCCTTCTTTCTTTTAAACACTGTGTCTCTTGTGTAAATTATATGATCAGTAACACTTCTCAATTTTGGTTAATAACTCACTTGGCACATGCAACATTAATAGACACATGCTCTTGAGTGTATTCTATTATTTATTGTTCACACACATTAATATGACCTATTGTTTTATGCCATTATATATAAATCATCATTACGTGTGGGTGGCTTCTTAATGAATTTTGAATGATAAGATGTTCATATGGTGAAGTGACAAAATTGCTATCATTAATATGGATAATGTAGATCTTGGTAGATTTATGTTAACCCAGAAAATAGAAAATCTGTGGTTTGAGTTTTGGTGTATCGGTTGCAAATTAAAATTGATTATTCATTGAGGATTGTCCTTGTTTTGTCTGATGATTTATGAGACTAATATTGGTAATTTTACTTGTGATTTTTTTTATACATTGAAAAAATAATGTATCATGATGTTAGGCAAAAAAAGTTTGTTTTTTGTAGTTGGCCTGAAAACCTAAATGCAAAATGCATTGTTTATTTGAATTTCTAATTTTTTATTGTCTTTAGAGTTCAAATTTAGGGTAACATTATGTCTCAAATGACAACGTTTATTGTCAAATCAGTGCAGAATAAGTTAGATATGAAAATTACAAGTTTTAGGAACATACAGATTTCATTTTGCTTGTAAACACAATAATGAGAAAAAAGCTTTTGAAAAATGTCATCATTTTTCACTTGAAAAATGTGATGCAGCACAATGAAAGGGGAACTTGGTAGGTGAAGTCAATTTTGAGTTTGGTAATTCTGCTTTGAAAGCATTTTGCAAGCCTAATGACACCTCATTTGCTCAAATTGATCAAGATATTCATATTTTATAAGTGAAAAAGCATAACAAATTCTTATTATTTTTCTTATTTTTTCTGTCTATTTTAATCTACATCTTGTAAAGCACTTTACAAGTCCCCCTTTTGATGTGCTGCATCACAAATATAATTTTTTTCTGGATTTCTGAAAAAACAAAACAAAAAATTAAAATGCATTAAAATTGCTCCCAAACACAAAATGTGTGAGGTCTACGGGAAACAAATTATTGGTCAGTGTAATACTTAGTAATATGAACTTTGATAAATAGCCTACTTCTATACCCATGACCAACAATAATGTTTTTGTATGAAAATGATCAATGATTCATATAATTGAGTAACTGATACAATAATATTTGTAAGTACTTCATTTTCTTCCATTGGATCCCACTAGAAAATGTGTTGTTGAGTTAAACAAAGTGTCATCAATTATGTAATAAGTTTTCTCGGCAATCATGGATTTTTCATTAGAAATCAATTGTCTTATTCAAAGAGTACAATGAATGGCAGTGAAACAGTACATACGTGAGGTTGGTGATCAATTATTATGCAGTAACAAAAATAATGTTTTGATGTCGTTGTTTATTTTGTTTCCATGTTTCACAAAAAGGTCATTGCTTACTTGCTTACTTGCTTAAGATGAGTGGTGTCCTCGAACTACAACAGCACGCCAAACTCTTCTGTCCTGCACGGCCGTTCCCAAATCCATAACATCCAGTCCAGTGTCCTGTTTCAATACATCCACGTATGTTAGAGGGGGTCTACCAGGTTTTCTGTTTCCATGTTTTGGTGTCCAATGGATCAGCTTAGCTACAGGTTCATTTTTGCTTCTGTATGCGTGCCCAGCAAAACGTGTCCTCCTCTCTCTGATCTTCTGTGAAAGTTTCGTAGGTCACCATATAGCTCTTTGTTCGTGATGTGTTGCTTCCAATTGATGTTGTATACTGATCTAAGCATTCTTGTGTAGCAACCATCAAGTTCTTTACATAGTCTGGGAGACATAGTCCACGCTTCACATCCATAGGTTAGAACGGATTCGATGGTAGCAGCAAATAAACGGCTCTTGAATTTCTTTGGGAGAGTTGACCTCCAGATTTTGTTGAGGCTGTTACATGCTCTCCATGCAGCTGCTTTATGTGTTTTACATCTTTTTCCGTACTAGCCATCCATGCACCCAGATACTTGAAGTCGCTCACCTCTTCTAGTTTGGTGCCGTTGTTTGTCTGTATAGATATCTGTTGATTGTGGTTGTAAGACATGAACTTAGTTTTTGAAGCGTTCATTTTGAGGCCTACTTTTCCAACAGATGATTCAACCCTTTGCAGTAGCTCTTGTGCTTGGTGGATTTCCTCAGACAATAGGGCTATGTCGTCTGCAAAGTCTAGATCTGTTAGCACTTCAGGTCCGATCCGTCTACTCCTTCTCTTCTCCAGTTGGAATCCAAGGTCATTGACAAGATTGAAAATGAAAACATGTGGGGGAGAGGAGAGTCAACCTGTTTTGTAGAATTGTAATTGGGCTGTTCCATTTGAAATCTACACCCCCTATGCACTGGCGTGTTTAGGATCTTTTCCTCATGGGGGGGGGCTCAGAGGGCTTTCAGATTTATGCGGGGGGGGGCTTAATGGCTAAAATCACCAAAAACAGCTGAGTTTACATGTTTTTAACAAAATGCGGGCTTCAGCACCCAAAGCCCCGGACACGCCACTGCTACGGAAGACTTGTCCTTAATCTTTCAAATGGGGTAACCTGAGACTTTCAAATGGGGTTACCTGAATGGGTGACTCTATTTGAAATCTACACCCCCTTTGTGGGAGATTAAAAATGTGTCTTCCATTGGGGGTGTATGGATTTCAAGTGGAATAGTCCATTAAAGCACAACAACACTGCCTTCCATACTACATATAAGTAGTTACGTCTTTGGGCAGAAAAAACCTATGTGTCATTGGCCCCTGAACATGTTTAAAGCAAAATCTCCTATGTAACCTCTTGGCAGTTTTGTTTTAAACATGTTCAAGGGCCAGAAGTACATAGTAGGTTTTTCCTGTACAAAGATCGGCAAATATAATAGCATAGCAGATACTAAACTACTTGAAAAAAGATTAGAAACTGTCAATAGTGAACTTGGATACTTTGTTTGCTCTCTTTTGTTGTGTTGAACAGAGTGTTTTTCATTGTCATGGGACTTTCAGTACTTGGTACTGCAAGTGTTCTGTTGCCTGAACAATATTGATATAAAATGATACTCATCTGATTTACAATGTTGACACTTTAAAAATATATTAATAAATATAGTCTAATCCTCTAAATGTGATCAGTATCCTAGTAATATGGATTTATTTTTTCAATATTTCACACTTACGTTTCAGGAAGGGGGTCAGCATGATGGTCAGCCTCCTAAAAAGGAAAATGCATTCATTTATAGGACATCATTGACTTTTGGTTTGTTCCCGAAGTATTTATTACTTGGGTGAGCAGAATCAAAATGTGTCAAAAAACTCTAGATCTGTGGATGCTTACTTCAATCATGATACATTTCTCCTCAGTTTTTATTGAGGAGAAAACATGTCTCAATATGTAGTTGCAATCAGTAGCTGTTATAAGTGTTTAAAGATTCAAGCAAAATATCTTGGATGCTAATATATAGTCTGTTAGATTCGTATATTCAAAAAAAAATCTGGAAGAACAAGTTTTAAAATTACCTGCACCAAAATAACTCAATTTCCCAATTTCAATATTATGCACTCAAAATGTTAATGATGAGCTAAATAAACAAGTGCAGTCAGAAGGCTCTCACACAAGTAATTGTATACCCCCATAGCATAGTAAACTGTCTTGGATTGATTTAATGAATGACCAGTTTGCATGGCTCCTAATTATGTAAATAAAGGAGCCTAGTAATTTGTAAGCTGTAATTAAATCTGCCACTTATCTTGTACAAGTGGATTGGGGTTGGTGTCATCTTCGGTAGACAGCAAATACGAGTGACTATGATGTACTAAGTGTGTTGTCATCAGTAAAAGGGAAATTCTTTTGATGGCTTGGCAAGACATGTTATCTCATACAGGGATGAACTACTTTTTTTAATTCATGGAAAATGAATTGAAAATGTTGGAATGATGCCTTTAATCTGTATAAGAATAATAAATTAAGCAGCATTAAAGAAGAGGTACACAGAGAGAGCTCTTAAGAAATGATATGCAGCATTTGCTATCTACTGAAGATAGCAATTTCTGAAATTGCCTGATACAATGTATCAATATGATTAGTACCCATAGGTTTTGATGTTTATTGACAATGATGCTCTTTTTACATGCTGTTACTTATAAAGTAAGGCAGCATTTTGAATAACAATACAAACTGAATTGCTATGATTTTATCAAATTGAAGACGATAACAAGAATTACATGCAACGAGCGCTTGAGAAATGATATGCAGCATTTGCTATCTACTGAAGATAGCAATTTCTGAAATTGCCTGATACAATGTATCAATATGATTAGTACCCATAGGTTTTGATGTTTATTGACAATGATGCTCTTTTTACATGCTGTTACTTATAAAGTAAGGCAGCATTTTGAATAACAATACAAACTGAATTGCTATGATTTTATCAAATTGAAGACGATAACAAGAATTACATGCAACGAGCGCTTGAGAAATGATATGCAGCATTTGCTATCTACTGAAGATAGCAATTTCAGAAATTACCTGATACAATGTATCAAAAAGTTTTGATGTTTATTGACAATGGTGCTCTTTTTACATGCTGTTACTTTATAAAGTAAGGCAGCATTTTGAATAACAATACAAATAAAATTGCTATGATTTTATCAAATTGAAGAAGATAACAAGAATTACATGCAAGGAGCGCTTGAGAAATGGTAATAAGATTTTGCTATCTACTGAAGATAGCACTTTTTGACATTGCCTGATTTTGATGTTTGTTGACAAGCCTGCTTCTTGCAACAGTGAAACATCATTGAATGATTACAATTCATATACCGCATTTCGTCAAATAAACACCTTCGGGGGTGTTATATTTTCCCAAGGGGGGCATTTATTCAAGGTCAATTTTAGAACGATAATTCCCGTTAAAATCATTAGGTAAACCTAAAACACATGCTAACATGACGAACTATGAACTAGAAACACTGACTTCTGGTTCACTTCTGGGTTTCCAATCCAGATCTATTATCGACCATGTGGGCAACTTGGTAAGCTTACTACACATGATAGCATGGAAATATCTGCATTTTTGAAACATCTTGGTTGAAAAAAGTGGTGGGGCATTTATTTGAGGGGGTGACTATTTGACAAAATACGGTAGTTTGATAACCTTTTATAACACAAAATATAATCTACATAAAATCATGTTACATTTAGGCATGACCATCTTCTCCATAATAACTGGACATTAATGGGTACCGAACATTTTGATACAGCCTGTATACATAATATTTTGTTCATTGTGACTCTTACTAATGATAATCACCAATTGTAGTAGTATCAAATTCAATGGAGGTCAATTAGCTGATTAAATTAGATCAATAAAAAAGATATTACCAGTAATTTGTTAAAGTAATAGAAATTCATTAGTTGAAATCAATTTAAGCAAAATGTTGATTACAAAGTGAGAATAAGATGATAACACTGATAAGGGTTCTTTGTTTCACATAAAAAGGCAGATAGGATAGTAATTTGTTATCTACTGAAGATGAAGATAGCCTTTTAGCAATACCTTTATCCTTGTAAATGAATGTCCAGTTGAGTGTGCAGGTTTAAACAAAATGTAAAATCCTTAAAATTTTCAAAGCTTGAACAAATGCTAGAATTTCACTGCCATTTTTGAAATCGATACAAAAATGCATTCAAATGAGTACAAGCAGGCCTAGTATTGGTTCAGTGGTTTTTGAGATACAATATGTAAGGATTGTGATTATGAGTATGGAATTCCAGTTCTGTACACAAGGAGTTGTGTGAGTTTGCACTCAAATCAAGCAACCCCATTAGCACAAGTCTTATAGCACCATTAGTATCATTGACCTTTCCAGTAACTCTCTCCATGCAGGTGTTGACTACAAACGACAAGTTTCAGCAAAAATTTAAAAAGTTAAAAATTTCAGAATTGTAAATTTTCATGACCATATTTGGAATCAGCATGAAAAATGCATCAAAATGAGTACAAACAAGCCTAGTATTGGTTCAGTAGTTCTTTAGATCGTTCTTGATATTTTGACAAAATATCTCAAAACTTGGACTTCTAATATGTTGTAGCCTATGGCTAGCATGCAGAGCATTAACATGGTAGCTTTAGTTTGAAGGACCGTCTGTCCTTCCCTTGAAATCTACCGGGAATCGCAAATCGAACATTAATGTCGTTAAGTGCCTAATGTTCATGAGTGGTTTAGTGCAGCATTCATTTCTTCCATTGCTCTTCTAATGATGTTCACTCATTTTTTCCATCAATGCTTCATTGTTCCTAAGAATTCTTTTGAAAAAGTTGATTATGAAAATAAGTTAAAATTTGTATGATGGGGTAGGTAGGCCCAGTGGATTTACAGGCACTTAAAACCCATTATAGTACTATATTGTACTATTGCATAGGGTTGTTTCTCATGGTATTTCCACCACTTTATGACATTCATTCAAATATTCCAATCTCTATTCAAGTTTGTAACAATTAATTGAGCAGAACCTGATGACGGTTCTTTAATAAACCTTTTCTTTACTCTTAACACCTTTTAAACTAAAGAGTCCATTTTTTTGGAAAAGAAAAGGCAATGTAAATTGCATCAATTCAAAAATAGCAAACATTCGCATCACTTATGAAATTTGGGAAATAATTTATTCACACGTTATTTACATCATTAGCTTTGACAAAACTCACCAATTTGGCAGAAGGGTGTACTCTTGAAGGAACAAACAAAAGCGATACAACCTTCTGCAAAGTTCGGAGCACTTGAGTCACTTAAAACACATTCAATAATGAGGATAAAAACCTACTCATTATGGGCAATTTCATGCCGCAGTGGCACAAGTTGGTGCATCAGTTAAGAGATTGGAGAATATGCTTTCATAATTTGCCGACATCATACAGACCATCCTCAAAATGTCAGCGGCAACTTGGACTCAACGAGATGAACTTGTGATGTTGAGCATGCATCGATGCATTCATTGAGTTTGTATATTAGCCAAGATGCCAAGCACAGGCTTGCATTCTGGTGTTCCGTAGGAAATTTGGTTATTTGTTCGGCAATTTATTTGAGCAAGCAATTTTGTGATGAGGGGTATTGTCGGTATGCGATATGCGTGATTAGGGATGGGGTCGTGAGCAAAACTGATTTTCCTGATGCGGATATTTTTGAAGTACCGACATACCTGTTAGCACATATTTCACACTTATATTGGGATGAGGAGTATTGAAATCAATAATAAATTTGTAAATTTGTTTTTAATTTTGTTGATTACCTTATATGTAGGGTAGTTCACCTGAAGATGTAGTTTGGGGTGACTTTTCTTTGGAATTCAAATTTTAATGGCTATTACAAGCGAATGTTTATAATGCTTTCTTCAGTAGATAGCATTATTTCAGGTTTAAACAAAAAATGTTATGATTTTGTTATGTAGGATAGTTCAGTAATTGGTGATGGTTAATATTACAAAGGAATCTTATGATGCTATCTTCAGTAGATAGCGTTATTCCAGACTTGGCAATGTTAAAAACAATTTTAATTATGTGATTTTTAAATACCGTAGTTTGGTGTGATTTTTCCCTTGAATTCAAATTTTGATGGCTATTACAATGGAATCTTATTATGCTATCTTCAGTAGATTATTTGGGGTTTAAACAAAAAATGTTTTGAATTTGTTATGTAGGATAGTTCAGTAATTTGTGATGGCTAATATTACAAAGAAATCTTATGATGCTATCTTCAGTAGATAGCGTTATTCCAGACTTGGTAATGTTAAAAACAATTTTAATTGTGTGATTTTTAAATACCGTAGTTTGGTTTGATTTTTCTTTTAATTCAAATTTTGATGGCTATTACAATGGAATCTTATGATGCTATCTTCAGTAGATAGCGTTATTCCAGACTTGGTAATGTTAAAAGCAATTTTAATTGCGTGATTTTTAAATACCATATTATAGGATAATTCACTCAAAGAAGTAGTTTGGTGTGATTTTTTCTTAAATGACAAATTTTGATGGCTATTACAAGTGAATGTTTATAATGCTATCTTCAGTAGATAGTATTTTTCCAGACTCTGTATTATGTTGTCATGTGTATCAATTGGTGATATAAAACTTGCTAATAATTGAAGAGTAATAAATTGTATTGATATTATAGTCAGCTTAAGGTGCAAAGAGGACATTTGATATGCACATAAAGCTGTTTCCTCAACAGATAATGGCCAAGTAGGTAAATCAGACAAAACAAACATAGAATTTAATGAATTATTTGTATTTCTAGAATACAAACTAAACTATTTTCAAATGTAAATTAATTCTTCGCATGCAAAATTCAGCAAATTCAGACTTTGTAAAAGAAATTACTGTCAGTCAAACCCCAAGTTGTACATGTTTCCCTGATGTGAGTGAGGGTTGAAAGTGACCAACCATCTGACAAAAGCCCTTGTAATTCCACCGGTCATTGACTGTGTGGTTTGACTGATTAAATGCTTACAACCGCAGACACCAACCATGTAATACAATGCGTACAGCAATATCCTCATCCAACATGACACAGTTCATTAATCCAGTATGATTGTACATTGAAAGCTTGACCTTTGATTATGTTGGATGCAAAAACTCATACTCCATTACTTGAGGTCATAATTTAAGCTATGATTGTTGAATGTAGGTTATTGAACTATGTGATTGGGGATTAGACCATTGTGGCCCAAGGGAGACCCAAGTATCCTGACAAGGTTTTGTGATGTAAAACATCATAATGTATAGTTTTATAAAGGGATGATGATGAAAAGGGGTTGCTTCCTACTTTTTAAAGTGCAATTTCACTCAATTTGAATTCAAAGGCAGTTTTCTGGTAAATTAGTCATTTCCAGTCAATAAAATGCAGCACTTTAAAAGGCAATGTAAATTGCATCAATTCAAAAATAGCAAACATTCGCATCACTTATGAAATTTGGGAAATAATTTATTCACACGTTATTTACATCATTAGCTTTGACAAAACTCACCAAATTTGGCAGAAGGGTGTACTCTTGAAGGAACAAACAAAAGCGATACACCCTTCTGCAAAGTTCGGAGCACTTGAGTCACTTAAAACACATTCAATAATGAGGATAAAAAACCTACTCATTATGGGCAATTTCATGCCGCAGTGGCACAAGTTGGTGCATCAGTTAAGAGATTGGAGAATATGCTTTCATAATTTGCCGACATCATACAGACCATCCTCAAAATGTCAGCGGCAACTTGGACTCAACGAGATGAACTTGTGATGTTGAGCATGCATCGATGCATTCATTGAGTTTGTATATTAGCCAAGATGCCAAGCACAGGCTTGCATTCTGGTGTTCCGTAGGAAATTTGGTTATTTGTTCGGCAATTTATTTGAGCAAGCAATTTTGTGATGAGGGGTTATGTTGGTATGCGATATGCGTGATTAGGGATAGAGTCGTGAGCAAAACTGATTTTCCTGATGCAATTGTTTTTGAAGTACCGACATACCTGTTAGCACATATTTCACACTTATATTCGGATGAGAAGTATTGAAATCAATAATAAATTTGTAAATTTGTTTTTAATTTTGTTGATTACCTTATATGTAGGGTAGTTCACCTGAAGATGTAGTTTGGGGTGACTTTTCTTTGGAATTCAAATTTTGATGTCTATTACAATGGAATCTTATGATGCTTTCTTCAGTAGATATAGCATTATTTCAGGTTTAAACAAAAAATGTTATGATTTTGTTATGTAGGATAGTTCAGTAATTGGTGATGGTTAATATTACAAAGGAGGCTTATGATGCTATCTTCAGTAGATAGCGTTATTCCAGACTTGGTAATGTTAAAAGCAATTTGAATTGTGTGATTTTTAAATACCATAGTTTGGTGTGATTTTTCCTTTGAATTCAAATTTTGATGGCTATTACAATGGAATCTTATGATGCTATCTTCAGTAGATGCTATCTTCAGTAGATAGCATTATTTCGGGTTTAAACAAAAAATGTTATGATTTTGTTATATAGGATAGTTCAGTATGTAGTAAACTGTGCTTCATTGAAGTAAGACATGCTTATTTTGCTCTGAGCTTATCTTGTTTGCTACTGAGTTCTATTTGAACTTGCCTTCAGTTTTTGACTTGAATTTGTTTTTAAATTACAGCATGTAGTTTTCGTTGTTTGCTTTTATATTTTGTTGTCTGTCCCTGAAGAAGAGCAGTTTATCTGCTCGAAACGTCGGTTGTTTTTGTCTGTTTAGTGTTTGACTGCTATGTACACAGTGATTTTCATCACTTCCAGTGTACTGTTTTCCTGACACTTTTGTGGGCTCTGGAATTGGCAATTTTTGGCCATCAAACTTTGCTTGTTTTGTGCCTACTCTGGATGTTTGGTTTAGCGTGTCTGTTTATATGCACAGTGATTTTCATCACTTGTTCTAGTGCAGTTTTGTATTACCATTGATCCTTGTTGTTTTTGCAGGTTTAGCACTTTTGTGAGCCTTGAAACTGGTAATTTTTGGCTATCGAACTTTGCTTACTTCCTATGCCTACATTTGCTGGTTTTGCCCCCCCCTGCATATTGTCTAGTCTGTATTTTACTTGTTTCCCCACATCAAGTTGGTGTACCTTGCTCGTTTTCCTTTCTATGATGCTATCTTTAGTAGATAGCGTTATTCCAGACTTGGTAATGTTAAAAACAATTTTAATTGTGTGATTTTTCCTCTGAATTCAAATTTTGATGGCTATTACAAGTGAATGTTTATAATGCTATCTTCAGTAGATAGTATTTTTCCAGACTTTGTATTATGTTGTCATGTGTATCAATTGGTGATATAAAACTTGCTAATAATTGAAGAGTAATAAATTGTATTGATATTATAGTCAGCTTAAGGTGCAAAGAGGACATTTGATATGCACATAAAGCTGTTTCCTCAACAGATAATGGCCAAGTAGGTAAATCAGACAAAACAAACATAGAATTTAATGAATTATTTGTATTTCTAGAATACAAACTAAACTATTTTCAAATGTAAATTAATTCTTCGCATGCAAAATTCAGCAAATTCAGACTTTGTAAAAGAAATTACTGTCAGTCAAACCCCAAGTTGTTTCCCTGATGTGAGTGAGGGTAGAAAGTGACCAACCATCTGACAAAAGCCCTTGTAATTCCACCGGTCATTGACTGTGTGGTTTGACTGATTAAATGCTTGCAACCGCAGACACCAACCATGTAATACAATGCTTACAGCAATATCCTCATCCAACATGACACAGTTCATTAATCCAGTATGATTGTACATTGAAAGCTTGACCTTTGATTATGTTGGATGCAAAAACTCATACTCCATTACTTGAGGTCATAATTTGAGCTATGATTGTTGAATGTAGGTTATTGAACTATGTGATTGGGGATTAGACCATTGTGGCCCAAGGGATACCTCAAGTATCCTGACAAGGTTTTGTGATGTAAAACATCATAATGTATAGTTTTATAAAGGGATGATGATGAAAAGGGGTTGCTTCCTACTTTTTAAAGTGCAATTTCACTCAATTTGAATTCAAAGGCAGTTTTCTGGTAAATTAGTCATTTCCAGTCAATAAAATGCAGCACTTTCTTCGAGAACAATTGTGCTATTCCAGTTAAAATCCATATACCCTGTGGAAGACATGACCTTAATGCTCTGCATGCTAGCCATAAGCTTCAACGTAAAAAGTTTTGAGATATTTTCTCAAAATATCAAGAGCTTTCTAACCAGTACTAGGCTTGTTTGTACTCATTTTATTGCATTTTTCATGCGGATTCCAAATATGGTAATGAAACTTTACAATTCTGAAATTTTAAAAAAAACTTGTCGTCTACAGTCGACACCCGCATGAAGAGAGTTAATCGTCCACACAGGGAGTGTGAATTTCAAATGGGATTACCTGAATGGGTGGCTCCGTTTGCATTCTACACCCCTGTGTAGAATGTATTTAAGATCATGATTTCCATAGGGGGTATAGATTTCAATTGGAACAGCCCATTGGCCATATGACTAAAGCCGTGTCAAGATGTAGGGTCAATGGCTTTACTGAAGATGATGATAATGACAATGGAGGATGTGATATGCAGAGACATGTATTGTTAACAATGCAGAACAAAGCGTGATGATGGGGTGGATGCCCGTTAAGTGAACGCAGCTTTTGTTTCGTAGAATATGAAGGGTGTATGGATTAATATATCTTACTTGTCATGTTAATTATTGTGAAAGAGTTGTATTACTAACCGGTTGCTTCTATTGTTTGAAATTTGATCACACTCGGTGTTATCACAAAGTGGCGTGTGTGAAAATTGGTGTTATCATAATAGTGACGGATGTCGATCATAAATTGATCGAGATATGAACATCGGTAAAACGTTGAGTACTAAGGTGAATTGTATTTGGCATAGATTATAAACGTGCCATTAATGTCTGGTAATGTATGTGTCTATTAAAGTTATTTCCAATATAATAAAAATGTAAAATCATACTATGTCACTATGTGATAATGATTTGAAATCTCAACAAAAAAAAAGACACCCTGTTCTATGGGCGGACGGACCTTTTAAGTAAGGTCAGTCGGTCGGCCTTTTTTTTTTCCCCCGAAGTTTGGGTCAGCATTTATTTGTACAGGAAAAATTTTGTTTCCCCAATTTGTTCAAAATCTGGGTCGGTCGGGCCCGTAGAACAGGGTTTTCTTTTTTTGTTGCCTTATGGATCCACTTGATATGTCGCATTATGTGATTACACACATTATGTGCACTGGAAATTTTGTTTCTGTTTCTGGCTTTTAAAAAAAGCGAATAAATAAGACCGTAAAACATAAAGTTTATTCTTATATTTGGAAGAGAAAATGTAATATAGTAAAAAGAACAAAAATCAAAACAGAAGCAGTAAACCTTTACATGGCGAATGAAAAATGCATCTAGTAACTTAAATTAAAAAAACAACCATCTAATGCTGATTACATTTACATATCCTA
Source organism: Amphiura filiformis (assembly GCF_039555335.1). Taxonomy (NCBI): domain Eukaryota; kingdom Metazoa; phylum Echinodermata; class Ophiuroidea; order Amphilepidida; family Amphiuridae; genus Amphiura; species Amphiura filiformis. The sequence continues at coordinate 42,292,377 of NC_092634.1, forward strand.
GCATAAAATACTTATTTCAACCCCAAGGATTTTACAAGGAACATAAACACAAATCAAGGAAACAAAATAAAAGTAACATTGACATGCAACACACATCACACTATTTTTGTCACCTATGTAAAAAAAATCTATTTCTCTCCTGGGCTGTGAAGTACACGAAAGTGCATTGCAGTGTTACTTGACTTGCCTTTTAGCAGAAGGATGTATCCTATTTGGGGTGCTGTAAGAGCAACATTGATATTGGTGTAAAAGGGATTGCTAGTTTCTATAAGCTTTACCATCAGAAAGATATATCACGAGAACAGAATACTGAACTAATACTAGGCAAGTTCGTACTCATTTGGATGCACTCCACATGTATTTTTCAATAAAAGTCATCACAATGTGAACTTCTGTCGATATAACATTTTAAAAAATGCAACAATTTGTCAAAATATTTCTTTTTACCATTTTATGTCACATAAATTCTTGTTTTATATATATATCAAATAGAAAAATAAGATGCTGTCTTTAACTTTCTCCATGCGGGTGCTGACTGCAGATGACAAGTTTCAATTTTTTGATCAAAATTTAAAAATTTCAGAATTGTTAATTTTCATGACCATATTTGGAATCAGCATGAAAAATGCATGAAAATGAGTACAAACAAACCTAGTATTGATTCAGTGGTTCTTGAGATTGATCTTGATATTTTGTGAAAATATTTCAAAATTTTGTTGAAACCTATGGATAGTCCACAGAGCATTATAAATAAAGCACATCTTAATTCGTACTATTTAAATCCCAAGATACAAGAGAGTATATGTAAGATGCCCTTTCTTGAGTGTTGAGATGTTAAAATTGAAGCAACAAGCAACAGAAAGTACAATTTCAGGCAGGGAAGGGTCAGATCTATTGAGAGGCCAGCTCACATCAGAATGAACACAAATTTAATCAAGTCTTTTTATTTTGTTTACTCTCTGTTCACCTGATGTTCATACGAATCTGTGTTGGGGTCACTTATACAAGGAAGGGCCCATAATTTTCACACTGTGATATATTTGTTGCCGTATTATATGTTGTCTAGGACCTCAAACATGCTCATCTATTATTTAATTATAATTTAGATATTCTTTGCCAAATAGTATAAAATATTTCAGTAACAACTGGCCAGGAATGTTTTCTGGTTATTTTAAGCCAACCTACTGAGGTAAAATGAAAGAAAACTCATTTAGCCCCTTACCTGTGGTGTTCTATGGGGGATTTAAGTTGTATGACTTTTAAATCAAACTCCTCTGTTGTCCTAACAGTATACAGCACAATGAATTTGACTGAATCCATTTAGGTGTAAGTAAGTTGGGAGATTGGTAAAAAAAAGCATGTCCTTAAACTGTTGCTCTAAAATTGTAAATGCAAATCAAGTCACTGTGTTTACAAACAACAAACATCTAGATTAACATAAATGCATATTTGTTGTTGTTATTGTTGTTGTTGTAGTTATTGTTGTTGTTGTTGGTGTTGTTGTTGTAGTTATTGTTGTTGTTGTTCAATATGAATATCTAAGTACCAGCCGCTTTTTCAACTTATTCTTAAAGAAAAAAATCTAACTCATTATGTTTATTCTTTCTTTTATTTTCATGTACCTGCTTGCGTGTCTCATGGCGTGTTCCCAATCATCTGCTGTTGGATTAATAGGTAAGTCAAAGTGTTTGTGTGCTGTAAATTTAAATTACAAGGAATACCTTCCTGTTTTGAATTAATCCTAATTGCAAGAAAAACAAATAATAATAGAAAAGTTTCAGTTGTTTTTGTATATTTAAATTACAAAGAATCATTTCCTGTTTTGAATTCCTAATTATAAGAAAAATCTGCATGGAAAGGTTGTTAACAGATCACTCTACTTGATTGTTTTCCTTTTTTGAATTTGAATTTTGTTTTTCTGAATCTTAAGTTAAAGGTCACTTTGTTTGCATAAAAAAAGAGTCAAAACAGTAAACAACTCTTGTTTACATTGGCAGGTACATGAAAACAACCCTTGTTTATATGAAAACACCCTTTGTAAGAACAATTGATAACAGAAAAGACCTTTATTTTTTGTTATTTCTAATAAAATGTCATGAGAATGTACTTTTAAAACCATAAAATTTACATCTGTATATTCTTGTTATTGTTGTTTCATTGGAGTTTACTTTGCAATGCAGTTTTGCAAAGGATATAAGCTTATACAAATTTCTTTAAAATATGTATGCTTTAAAATAAACATTACAGAGATCTGAATTCATCTGATTTTACATTGGACAATGTTGGTTCCTTATTATTTGCCCTCGGAGGCAAAAACATCACACTCAACTAATACTAAATATACACAGTCATGTTTATCAACAATAAATTCAAAATCTATCATTAAATATATTTTAAAGTGAACCATATTAGACTGATTTATAAACTAGGCTCAATTACTGAAAGCCAAGAAGGCAAACAAGGATAAATGTGGGTGTAAGAGATTGACTATTGATGATAAAATGATAAACATGAGTCTTTATAATGAGCACTATCGTAGCAAAATAGTGTGTCAATATTTACAGCGTTTAAGCAATTTATCTATCAACTTTAGTTACGTCAAGTTGAAACATGCTTGCCGTTGGATTTAACGTAAACAATTTCACTATTTATTTATTTATGTGTTTGTTTGTTGCAGTATTTTATTTTGTGGAACAAATTAAGCTGGTCTTTGAATGCAATTTTTATGCTTAAAAGTCATTGTCCATTTTGATTTTTTTTTAAAAGATGTTGAATTAGCATTTCAGTGATTTCACAGTCTAAAATATATTTTGAACAAAAATAAATTACTTGGAAAAATAAAAAATAAAATAACATGAGTGAAGATAAGAGGTTAATATTTTCTGGCGCCTTAGGAAGTAGATCAGATGATGAGATTTCGGGATGAGAAAATAGTTTTTATGGTTGATCACGATTATGATAACATTGATTCTTTCGTTTCGTTTTCTTGCTTGCTGCATGCCAAATTGAGGAACACAATTTGAGTTTGTAACAAAAAATGTATATTTTTTGACCAATATTTTTGTTATATTTTAACTAAAATCATGACTAATTTCAAACCAAAATCAGTTTTATTTATCAGTTAGATTTAACCCAAACTCATCTATAGTTAATTGTTATCCAAATCATTGTTAGTCTTTTAATTGATACAAAAAATATTTTCATTTTGAGAGAGGCTTTTTGTATAAAACAAAAACAAGCAAAGAGACACAAGAAATAAACACCCCAACCAACAAACAAACAAACTCAATCAATTTCTTCATCAAATATGTTACACATGTTGGCTAAGTAAATGTTGTATTTGAGTAGCAAATGATGTTGGACTACATAAAAAAAGGTGGAATTTTATGTGCCTAAAAAAAACTATTTTCTTATGTAAGACAGCCTGGGCTACTTGCTACAGCTGGATGCTTTCCAATATGTTGTTGACCCTTATACCCTGCCTTATTCCCAAGTTTTTCCTATATAAACCCTCTTGTTATTAGGCTATTCTCGTTGAAATCCTTACACCCCCTATGGAAGACATTAATCTCTCATACAGGGAGTGTGAATTTCAAATGGAGTTACCTGAATGTGTGACTCCATTTGAAATCTACACCCCCTGTGTGGGAGATTAAGGTCATGTCTTCCATAGGGAGTGATGGAGTTCAACTGGAATAGCCCATTTTTGCCCTTATTTTGATTCATCTCAGTAATTTGGGTCTCACTTGAAATTCCCTTCCTCCCTGTGAATATGTTTTATTCATTTCACAATTTTACAAATTCTTGACCTTTGCGACGGAGCAGAGAATATCCACAACTTAAAATTTAGACAGCTTTGCTTCCCTTTTATTATTGGCTTAAAGGATGAGTCGGATGAGAGCAGGTATTTTGGTTAATCAGTTCGGAAGCACTTATCAAAATATAATCAGTATAAGATATGGAAATTGATTAAGCCTTCCCTAGGCATTTCTGATCGTATATGTGTGATGCAATCTGAGCCAACAAGACCAAAGTTGGCAATTGCAAAATTGGGATACAGGCAAAAATGTAGAGCAAAAAAGCAATAAAATATATAAGAAATTTGCATTTTAAAAGCTCATAGCTTTACAACTAAGTATACTAAGAATGTAGGAGTTTCAGAAATAAAGAGTTTGGTTACCTGTTGTGTTGATAATGATAATAACTCAATTTTCAAAATTCCCACCTTCGGCCCGATTGGATCAGAGGATGTCATATTCTACTGATGATACCAGTGCAGGGATGCCACCAGAGTTTATTTTGATGTTTGTTTGGTATAGTTTGATCATGCAATCCAAGTAGTTTGTATTAAAGAGATGCATATCTTTCGCTGATTCCTCACTGTATCATGCCTTGAAATTGAAGGAGCCGGCTAAGAATTAGCCTTGGTTTCCCCTAAATTTCAAGGCGTTCTTCAGTATAGAGTATTCTTTGTGCCCTTTGCTCACTGTCTTTGAAAATGAGTGCCCTTGGGAAATGAATTTTGCATTAGAAGACCTGCACCATATCAATTTGTGTTTATTTCGCTGAGGCCGACCTTTTACTTAAGGCCAGTATTTGATTATACTTTTTCCGGAATTTTTCCTTTGACCACATCTTTAGTTCTCTACAGTATTTTTTTGGTGGTCCACTACAACCTTCGGTTCTTTCAGCTCAAATGATTTACCTTTGATCAGAGCTTTGTTTGCCTTATCAACATCAGCAGAAGATACGAGTAGCAAATGTTAGCTGCTGCAGTTGAAATCTGTACACCCTGTATAGAAGACATGACCTTAATCTCCCACACAGGGAGTGTGAATTTCAAACTGGGTTACCTGAATGGTGACTTCATTTTGAATCTACATTCCCTGTGTGGGAGATAAAGGTTGTGTCTTCCACACAGGGTGTATGGATTTCAACTAGAATAACCCAATATACCAGCATGTATAAGCAGTGGTTTCATTGTAAATGTGATTTGCCAAGATTCTTCTAACTTTGAATTGTTAATCTTACAAAAAAAACACAACAATGTCTTTTGCGTTATGTTATGTTATGTAATAAAAATGCATTATGTAATATTTTACATTGAGATTGATAGGTGAGTTGATTATGAAAGAAAAGTATGGTATATCAGTAATAGGCAAGTCATGATGCAAAAGGGGGAAATTTAGCTTCTAGTTATTAAAATTCTCCCTGTTTTCTCATGATTATTAGAGATCCTTGACCCCACTCACTGGAGCAGCTTCATCACAGAGTTTCTCATCATCAAAATTGGCATGTGTAATAATAAGAGAGATCTTGCTTGTGTCCTCTCCATGGTTTGACCTGAATTGCAGGATTTTGTAATGAAACTACATGTATAACGGGGTTTCTTTTATCATTAAGAGACAGTGGAGGCACAAGGTTTTTTCCCCCAGGAGTAAGGGGGGGTGCAGCAGAAATGAGAAAATATGACTGAAGTGAGTGAGATTTTTGTGTGATTCTTTGTTCTGACTGGGGAGGGGGGCAGTCAGAATCATGGAGTGTGGCAAAGCCCATGTTTTGAGGTAAATGCCCTCCTGTCACCACCACTGTGTACAAGAGATGGAAAGAGAGAGAACAAGAGAGGGAATGAGAAGGAGCAAGAGAGAGTGAGAGGGAGAGCTCTTGTGAATCCGTAATTGTGGGGACTTTCATGGTGCTTTTCACTGTATTAGTGAGGACATTTTTGCAAAGTGGTGACATCATGAAGTCCCCACAATTACAGTATGTTGTCAGAAAAATGATAAACCAGCCATTTTAAACTGAGTAGGGACTTAAAGGTCCATGTTTTTTGTAGCCACCTAATTTAAATTGTTCCAAGAACTCAACTTTGCTCCTTTGAGGTGTAAAATTACAACTTCTTTTGGAAAATTGATAAACCTACGCTACGCCTACATTGCAAATAAATGAACAAAGCTTCCTGGTGAAAAGTAGGTCTATAAGATATAGGTCATAAGGGCACATCATATAGCAAATTCACTCCAAAACTTAAGATAACCCTTCTCTATTCCTGGTATGTGTCCTAGATTTAAAAATGATGTTATCATTATTGAAAATGCTATAAATGGGTCAATCTCTATGTCTTCATTTTGAGTATATATTTTTGTTGCAGTTTTTAATTCAAAAACTCCCCCTTGTTGTTGACTTATGAGCTGTAGGGAGGCGGTGTAAATGGAAAAATGAACTTAACTACAATGCCCTACTTAATTATTGAATGATATACTGTGGCATTAGCGGGAAATAATAATAGAGATTTTAACATTTTGCTGATTTTTACAGAACAGTAAAATGCAAATTTTAAACCTACCTAATTCTATAGCTATGCTTTATGAGTCGCACTGTATAAACTTCAGTTAATGCACTTAAATCCTTAATGTACGATTTCCGTCAAATTTTAATTTTTTTATTCTTTATTCAAAATGTTAAAATAATATTAGTAATAACTGCCGGGAAGGGTTGCTGTCCATTTTAAGTTGAAATAACAAGGTCAAGTGAAAGAAATCCCACTGGTTATTTTGGCCATTTAACATGCAGTTCTATGGGAAGACATATTATCATAATTTTTTTAAATTATGATAATATGTCGAACTTTGCTCTGTTAACCTTCAAAGACAACAAATTTGGTCGATTCCATTTAGGTGCAAGTTGGGACATGTGTAAACATTACAAATATGCAAAAAACTCAGGTTTGAAAAAAATTAACCAATTTCATATTATTAGATCGTACATTATGGCTTTAACAAGGGGAGGGGCATTTATTAGAGGCAAATTTTCAATGAAAAAAAAACTTCAAAATTGGAGCAAACTAGTGAAATAGGGTTCAAATTCAATATGGCGACCACATAAACAGTGTATTTATTTGTAATTAATGTAATACTGGACACTATTTATTTAGTTCTTTAAATAATAATTTGAGTATAATTTGGCAATAAGCTGTATGGTAGTTGAAGTATAAACAATAGGTATTGTCCATACAATTTTATAATAATGACATCAGCAACAAATGCAAATGTTATGAAATTTCTGAATTTCTTTGAAAACAAAATACAGGAGGGAGTTTATTAGAGCTGGGGGAGCATTGATAGCAGTGGTATAACTAGGCTTGGTATAGCGCCCAGGGCAAGAAACAAAATTGGCGCCCCTACCACCCCAGAGAGAATATCTTGGACGCGGGCAGTGGCGTAGCTAGGGGTTGTGGCACCCAGGGCTAAGGATACATAATGCCCTCCCCCCATTCGTGAAACAATTTTGGACAAATAAGGCCTGCCACTAATTAATTTTGGTTACTAGAAGTTGAATATCAGTCTTAAAATGTTCTTTCAATTGATTTTGTGCTGAATTGTGACTTTCATTGCTTATAGGGGTGCAGAATCGATGCTGAATTGGTCAATTTTGCTCCCCTGCCCCCCTAGTTACGCCACTGATTGATAGAGAGAATATAGTAAGAGAGTATTTGGATTGGATAAGAAAAAGGCAGTAATAACCAAAGTGAAGTACACAATATCTATACAGCGATGTTAGGCTGTCAGTATTTTGTGAAAGATTGATTTTCCAATTCTGACATTTGTTTCAAATAAAGTAGTGAAAATGAATTTCAGACTTTTATTTGAGAATGTATGAAGAGCATTTTAAGGTAGGCATATGTATTCAAATCTATTCTATTGAAAAATAACTTTGTAATGAATGCTATATCAGCTGAACATTTGTTATAATAAAATTCTTATTCTAAAATTGTTTGAAACTGACTTGAAAAATTGACTTGAATGTGGTAGGTATGAAGGGAGTTGCTGTCTATTCAGACGGGGCTATTCCATGGCAATATCAGCCACATTAAAGTGTCTATCATGTCAGGATGTGATGTGAAGAAGCTATTATGCAATCCATTTGTGAAATCACCATGAGCCATATTCTCATAACCAGTGGCATAGTTCAATAATTGTCATAGCTCCAAAGTTAACCTCAACTTAGGTAGGATGAGTTTGTGTACCCAACACTTGCAAAGGCATGGGTGTACAAGCGTATTGGGGTTAAGGAACGGTGTATATGAAGATTGGCATGTTTTAGATCATAGCGAATCCATTTGCCAAATGGATGGATCTTTTAGCCACCACCTGTCAGCTGGAATTTAGAATACATGGATATAGAAATCAAGTAATGAAGGAAGACATGTTTAACCCTATGAGAACTACCTGCCGATTGGCCAATATGAATACTGTGTCCAATTTTGAACCAATCAAGGAGGGTGTTAATAAGATCATCTGCAAATGCAAGTTTGACTATAAATAGTTTAAAGCCTAGTCATAATTGGCAATTGAAATGAGCATTTCAAGTTATCAACCAAACAGAAATGCTGTTAAGATTACTAGTACTATAGTGTCCACAGGGTTAAGGTATGAGGAATGTTATACATTTCCTTGTGGACATTCTGATGACAGCGTGGCTGTGGATTCTGGAGGCCCTTGTTTTAACAACACAGAGGAACGAATGTGAGCATTTGCATATTTGCGTTCTCCTAATCAAAATTGGCATGTGGGATAATAAGCTAGATTTTGCTTGTGTCATTCATGACATAACATGGTAACAAAAGAGTGGAAGAAAGTGAGATGGGAGACAGAGAAAATGAGGAGGCGATGGTAGAAGAGGGAGAGAGATGAATGCAACTGAATGTTTGCTATCTTCATTAGATTTCATTTATGGAAAATCAAATTAAAGTTTGTTTTGAAATCATGGTTATAGTGGCAATTTTTTTTCACCCTTAAGCTTGATAAAATTAAAAATACACCAAAATGTGTAGTATTTGGTTTAAAATAAAAGATAAGTGAAATTAAACAAGCAAAAATGTTTCAAGCAAGCAATTTTAACAAACAAAAGGCAAATTGGTAGATATTAGAACTTGAAGATTGTAACAATTTTCTAGGAAAAAATCAGTAAAACATTTTAAGAAAACAAAAAGGGTTTCTTAAATTAAATAATGATATTCTTGTATAACAGTAAAACAGCTTGCAAGTTAAACAAACATTTTTCTTGAATTAAAGAAATATATATTTTTAGTTAGTTTGAGCGACTCTGATATTCCAAATGTATGCTAATTCTCCTCTGCATTCAACACTTCTTGTGAGATGCGACCCTCATCAGCTGAGTATTTTTACACTTAGATGGAAATATTATGATGATAACCTTTTCATTGAATTCCTGGCGAATCTTCACCGATGGGGAAATCCCCTTCCTCCTCAATTTCCACTCATCTTATTTATCCTGACTTTGTAATGAATTTGAATTATCACACAGAAAATAATTGGACAGAACCAGGACTGGCAGCTAATCAATAGGTTTGCTGTCAGGACGTCTCGGCCAATTAAAGGAGCATATATGTTAGTGGTAGATGGCGTATATTCTTGTGGGATACGCTAACACCTTCTTACAAGTTGTTTTTGCTAAGTGGATAGCACGAATTCACTGATGGTGAAAAACCTTGTAAGTTGTATGTGTGTGTGAAACATTGCGAGATAATTACGCGCAGTGTTGCATAGTGTGACAGTAATGGTATGGTATGTGTTTTATTAAAGGTGCAATTTTTGTTTTGTGGGTATATTTTATAGCAATTTATGTATTGCAGGTCTGTTATCTTCTCAAAATTGGCATGTGGGATAATAAGCTAGATTTTGCTTGTGTCATTCATGACATAACATGGTAACAAAAGAGAGGAAGAAAGTGAGATGGGAGACAGAGAAAATGAGGAGGCGATGGTAGAAGAGGGAGAGAGATGAATGCAACTGAATGTTTGCTATCTTCATTAGATTTCATTTATGGAAAATCAAATTAAAGTTTGTTTTGAAATCATGGTTATAGTGGCAATTTTTTTTCACCCTTAAGCTTGATAAAAATTAAAAATACACCAAAATGTGTAGTATTTGGTTTAAAATAAAAGATAAGTGAAATTAAACAAGCAAAAATGTTTCAAGCAAGCAATTTTAACAAACAAAAGGCAAATTGGTAGATATTAGAACTTGAAGATTGTAACAATTTTCTAGGAAAAAATCAGTAAAACATTTTAAGAAAACAAAAAGGGTTTCTTAAATTAAATAATGATATTCTTGTATAACAGTAAAACAGCTTGCAAGTTAAACAAACATTTTCTTGAATTAAAGAAATATATATTTTTAGTTAGTTTGAGCGACTCTGATATTCCAAATGTATGCTAATTCTCCTCTGCATTCAACACTTCTTGTGAGATGCGACCCTCATCAGCTGAGTATTTTTACACTTAGATGGAAATATTATGATGATAACCTTTTCATTGAATTCCTGGCGAATCTTCACCGATTTTTCTTGAATTAAAGAAATATATATTTTTAGTTAGTTTGAGCGACTCTTATATTCCAAATGTATGCTAATTCTCCTCTGCATTCAACACTTCTTGTGAGATGCACCCTCATCAGCTGAGTATTTTACACTTAGATGGAAATATTATGATGATAACCTTTTCATTGAATTCCTGGCGAATCTTCACCGATGGGGAAATCCCCTTCCTCCTCAATTTCCACTCATCTTATTTATCCTGACTTTGTAATGAATTTGAATTATCACACAGAAAATAATTGGACAGAACCAGGACTGGCAGCTAATCAATAGGTTTGCTGTCAGGACGTCTCGGCCAATTAAAGGAGCATATATGTTAGTGGTAGATGGCGTATATTCTTGTGGGATACGCTAACACCATCTTACAAGTTGTTTTTGCTAAGTGGATAGCATGAATTCACTGATGGTGAAAAACCTTGTAAGTTGTATGTGTGTGTGAAACATTGCGAGATAATTACGCGCAGTGTTGCATAGTGTGACAGTAATGGTATGGTATGTGTTTTATTAAAGGTGCAATTTTTGTTTTGTGGGTATATTTTATAGCAATTTATGTATTGCAGGTCTGTATCTTCTCAAAATTGGCATGTGGGATAATAAGCTAGATTTTGCTTGTGTCATTCATGACATAACATGGTAACAAAAGAGAGGAAGAAAGTGAGATGGGAGACAGAGAAAATGAGGAGGCGATGGTAGAAGAGGGAGAGAGATGAATGTAATGTCTCAATTTTAAAAGAGGGAAATAGAGAGAGAACAAGAGGGAGAAAAAGTGGGAGTGGGGGAGAGAATACAAAGAGGCTGTCGGGGGCACACTCAGAATGAGAGGAGAGAGAGAGGGGGGGAGAGTGTGGAATGTATGCTGTATAAGCTGGGGCTTTTTCACAAGAGGGGAGGGCAACTTTCAGGCAAACTTTGACAAAAATGGTCAAAAATAGGCTAAAAAGTACAAAAAAGGCCTTAAAATCTTGTGGAGGACTTCTCACAGGAGGGACAGCTGCCCCTTGCCCCTGGCTACACCACTGAATGCAGGATGAAGAAAGTAGGGAGGTGAGGAGAGTGAGAGATGTTGTGATTTCTTATGCCAATAAACTGCTTTTTAACTGGCTTATACAATCATACAAATAAGTGTTTGCAAAAAACTGCTGCCTCTCAATTGCAATTTCTTAACCAGACATGCTGACAACATCACTTGTTTAATTTTATCTCACTCTCAACCAATTCTCATAATACAAAAAGGTTTTGATATTTTTGATTTTCATTGTTTCTGCTCACTCCGCCTTTCTTCACCAAAGGCATAGTTTTTTGGGTTATTATTTTAACTTTGAAAGATGTGTCAAAATGCTTTCAGGTAAGCTACAGGTTTGTCAGAATTGATTTGTGTGAGATGTTTTGCAATATATTAAGCGGAAGTTATGCTTTTAGGGCATACTGCGTTATTTATCCCTTGATCACAATTCTGTTGAGATACTCATCAGCCTATTGTCATATCGGCGGCTTACATTAGCATTAATTTGCAGACATTATGTAAATCTTGAGATTATCATGTTGAAATATCTACAAGAAACTATATGTTTTCACAGTGGAGCATTTAGCAATGTTTAGAAGAAAAATTAATCAGCTTTTCAGGAATTCAGTACATCATGGTAGAAATAGCCCCATATACCTTGACAATTTTGTGTCTAGAGGAGATACTGTTCTTGCACTTTGTGTGACCTTGAATTTTGTGAAAATAATGCATGTTTTTGTAGGGGATTTTGATTTTCCTGGAAATAAGTGTCATCAAATCATTTTACAGAATTTCATTGCATCCTGTGTTTTAGGGTTTATCTTACTATAAATAGGGAAATGTTGTGGGTTTGTGGGTGTGTATATATGTGAACGAACCAGCCCCGTCAGTTTCGATCCAAATGTCGCCAAATTCACACGGGAGATCGAGGCAAATACGACAATGTGTTTAAAGTTTATTTGGTTGAAAACGGTCAAGTATTGGCGTCAAAATCAGTAAAAAAAGTGAGTTTTTTGAGCAAATATATAGACCCCTGTAGCGGCTGTTTGTTTACGGGCTATGCCAAAAAACGCGTCCACTTGGCTAGCAGAAATCGCGCCCGTCGTTAGCGAATTCGGCATACCGTCTGCGATCGCTGCGACTTGACTTCGCGTAGGTGCGCATAGCCAACTTGCACATGGGTACGGTTTATGGTATACGGGATGGGATAACATGATTAGGCCTACTAAATATTACTACTACTAAGGAAGCATTAGGCCCTATGCCTATAAATAGTCTCTATCACCATGTAATCTGTTCAGCGATTCATCCCGTTTTAGTAATTGCTCCCGTTAACTCAACTAGTGGAGGCCCGCGCGGAGCCCGCTAGTAATAAATAAATATCATTACTATCTGCTGAAGATAGCATTAGAATGAAAATATTACAAGTCAAGCCCACCCCCATTTTCGAAGTGAAATCTGCTATCTAGGGGGTGGGCTGAAACCCGAGTGGTTACGGTATTATGTAAAAAGTAATGAGACTTTGCATATAGCAACATTGTGTATTTGTCATCACAGAGGCACATATTTAAAGTTGTTCCTCTTCTATTCAACAACTCCTCCTATACCTTTGTACAGGCGCCACCCGTTGTTAACCCGTGATGAATCCACACTTTTACTATAGCGTATACTGTGACGCGAAGCGAGACTACGCGTTACGCGAAGTGCGCGTAAAATTAAATCATGTTTGGAACCTGTGTGCGTATGCAAGCTTTACTAATTAAATTCAGTATTTTCAGCGGCTAAACATTGCAGTTTTATTCTGTAGTTTTATCCCAGTTTTATTGCTGATTTTAGCAGAAAAATCATCAAGTTTTTGGAAGGCTGAGTGGCAATGATTAACTGACATTCCTCATGAAATAATCATGTGAATTATACGATCTTTAGCTTCTTTTCGTTGTTGAAAGGGATTCAATCATGTTTCACCGTTGTTCATCACCGTTTAACAACTTCGCGTCTGCGTGGTTTACTCGCCAAGTAAACCACGCGACGACGCGTCCGCATCGTTGTTAAACAGTGATGAACAACGGTGAAACATGATTGAATCCCTAAATAGCACCCAGTTTCAGACAGATGGTTAAGTACTAAGTATTTCTATCAAGAAAATAGAAGTGCATGATAATTACCCTATATTACATATGCATTAAAAGCGTCCTGGGTGTCATTTATGTATGTGTTGACTTGACTTAAAAACCTTGCTCATACTTAAATAAGCATGATAACATCCTACCAAGCATTAAGTTAAAATGATTTTCAGAATTGTACAGGAAAAGTGCAGCATAAGCTTGCTCTCATGCCTATAATGAATTCATCAGCATTCCCAAGATTTCTTAAAATAAACACGAAACAGCTAATATTCAAACTTGTGTAACTGACTTTGCATATGGATGTGTGCATCTAACAAGACAGACATGGAAAGGTTGTTTGCATTTAATTTGGATGTGTTATTTTTAAGATGTAAGGTTTCTCTTTATGTACTTAAGTAGGCCAGCTTGTATATAAGTAGGACAAATTAGTACAAAGGTGAATGTGATTTAATATTTGTAGTAAAAGTGCTGTCTTCAGTAGATAGCATTAAAATGATCATGTTCCCTAAAATTGGAACATGCATGTATAATGCTGTAAAATTATCATACAGGTTACATAAATGAAGTGAATTAATGAACATTGAAACAGGAAATGAAAGGCCAAACATGAAATATAAGTAGGAAGCACGCTCTACTTTCCGTTGTGATTGACGGTGATGAGAGACAGATTTTCCCCTGATAGTCTAGCCAATCTAGAAAAAACAATAGTTATACCTTGAAAAAAGATTTTTTGTTTTAAGAAGCTGTAAAAATCTTCCTGAACAAATTTTAAAATATGTTGAGGTTAACATGATTCAATGTGTTCAAAAATATACCTGAGATATGGCAAACCTTTTTAGTTTAATATATTGTTTTAAGCAGAACGATTTGAGACCATTTCAATAAACATCAAAGCATTATTAGTTTTTGACCTCTGTGGAGCAGAACATTTGACATGTGACCTTTTTGCCTAAAACTTGAAAATACAATCAATGATAGATATGTCAAACTATACTTTTTCGAATCCTTAACACTGGTGTTGTTTAACTAACTTCTACCAACTTTATCCCCGCATGAGCAGCCATTTTGGTTTTATGCAAATGATTAACTTTATCCCAACTTCCTTTTTCTCCTTATTTGATATTTTGTTCAGGGGGGTTTCAGAGATATGTACAATAAAGAATCCCTCTTACAATTTTGTCTAAGTCAAACCATATATTGACAAGACTATGACTATTCCGATAAAACACCTGTTAAATCTAGACAGTAGTTATTGACTTGCATGGCTGCACAGACTACATCGTGTGATATGGCTTGTGGTTTGGACAGGATCGATGGCAGCAATGTATGCTTACAGGGTAGGCCTACAGATTATCTGTAAGAAGGACTTGCTTCTATATAGATATAGGTATGTTTATCATAGACATAAGCAGCCAGCTTGTAACCAGCTGGGGAAGGGGGCAGAGTGCCACTGGGGATAATATTTGCAGACAAGCCAAGTATGAGTAAGATTTTTATTAATATTTACAAAACCATATGCCCTTTTCCTATTGAATGATATCTGATGAGGATACATGTTTCTTGTAAAGAGGCTTTTGCTTTTGCACCCCCATCATGGAGGAGGGGAGGGAATCCACCTGGGAAATTGTGTCCCCTATGTGGGATGCTCTCTGCCCTGATATTTAAGAAGATTAGGCTTTTGTTTGTACTTTGTAACCCATTTACACAATTTTCATAAAATTTCCCCAAAAGTTACCCTCTACACCCCCCCACACACCCCCCCCACCCCCACTGGCCACTCCCCTTGTGATGGATGATCCATGTGCAAGGTAATGCATTCTCAAAACATTTTAAATAGTGTTTGATGGTTGTAACTTGCATAAGCTTTAGGTCATGTGTTAGATATTAAATTATATAATATCAGTGCACAATTATTGTGACATAAGGTTAAGATCAGCTATTGGAAATAAGGCAAAACTAGTAGCAACATTAACGCGAGAAAAGAAGATGATTTGAAATGTAAACATCTAAGTAAGCTTCAACTATGTCAATTTCTATATGCATGCATTTGAATATTGCAAACTCAAAACTAGCATCATTAGCATCTATAATTCAAGGCTGAATGGAGTGTATAAATTTAAACATATCCTCCATACTTAAACACATGCAGAACTCATACTTTTTTGAACACCCTGTATAGCCATGTGATAATTTGCACATACATCTTTAGGGCAGTAGTAATTCAGCGGCAATATCAACATACTGATATAGGGGCTGCAGTAAAGGGGATCTGTCATTACAGATTTATAACGCACAGCAAATGTTTCTAAAGAATTTCGTAGAACACAAATGATATATTTTTTATTAGAAATGTTCAAAGATTTTTCTAATGAATTGGTTACATATGTGAAGGTTTGCAACAGTTGTTTCGACATTATTCCAAAATTGGCTGCTATTGAATGATCAAAACAACAGGAGAGATGTTACACAAATATATTTTAATAAAATGTGAGTTTTTCAATATAATCTTGACAAAGCAGGCATGATGTACCTGGTAAGTTTCCTTAAGAAATTCAAAAAGCAATAATGATTTCATTTGATGCTTGCTCTTCTTGATGTGATGGGATGAAATATCAATTTAATTTTGATATTAGATGAATTTGCTGATGAAAGATTCAAATGTCCCTTTGATTAGGCAAAAAAAAGGTTTGTCTCGAAGCTTGCACGCCCATTTGTAAAATCGTGCGATTTGGAAAAAAAGGAATGCGGACATTTTTTTTATTTAAAAAAAATATATTTTGATATTTTTTTCCGGAAAAATTCGGCAAAAATCAGATTTTTTTCTCTCAAAATACCATAAAAACACCAAGTCGGGAATTAAAAAAAAAAATTGCATTTGGCATTTGTTTTCAAACCATTTGTGACCTTTGAGACAAACCTTTTTTTTGGCCTTATAATATCTGAATTGATCGCTGATGAAACAAGGAGAGGGTGTTCGACTTCAGACATCTTCGTTTATTGAGAAATTAATATTTGAGCAGATAATAATAAATTTAAGTTTGTGTAAACAGTTAAGTGTTTGGTCACTGAATTGATTTTCAATAGAATTGAATACAAAATTACAACTTGCTTTATACAGCATATTGACCAACATAATGTTTAATTTGTCACTTTAGTGTTTGCTCGTTCCAAATTATTTTTCCATGCAATTTTGCAGAAAATAATAATCTGCTTTCTTCAGTAGATAGCATATCATTTGAATTGTCACTTTAGTTGATGCTCATTGCAAAAAATTAATAAATAATAATAATTGCAGTTTTAATTTGAACTGACAATTAACTGTCAATGCAATTTAACTTTTTTAGAAGGAAATAAATACGGAACAATTTGCTTTCTTCAGTAGATAGCAGAGATCATACAACACTTTAAAACAGCAACTTTGTTGATGAAATCAACCAATGGTTAATGAAACATGCAAAAACATGAACTGGTCTTGATATGATGAAATTTCTTGATGTTAACAATTCTTAAGTCACATTAGAGATTGATTTTCATGATTTAATCTTTCTTAAAAGTCAAATATCAGAAGTCAGAACAATTATGTGCACATAATTGGTATAAGTAATTAAATTATATATCATTTTGTGGAAAAGTCACTTATAAAAACTATACCAGCAATTATTCCAAATTATGCAATGAGTCATCAAACTTACTCAATAAAAAATTCAGTGTGAACACAGTTGGGTGATACAAGGGAATTTGATTGTTTTTACACAATTTGCAGCAAAGGTAGGCTTGCTTCCACACATGCAAGTCGTTTTACCATGGGACCTGCGTTATAAGCTTGTTTAATTCACATGCATGCTTGTACTAGATACAAGGTGTGAATGATTGCATCACTTATGTAGGCTACTTAACAGTTTACTTTGTGAAAATAAATTGCATTGAAAAAAGAAGTTCTCAGAGGGTGTATGGAATTCAAATGGAGCTGCATAATGTGTTCATTCCATTTGAAATTCATACTCCCCCTGTGGAAGATATTTCCAAAATCTTCCACAGGGGTAGTGTGGACAGCCCAATAGGAGAGAGAGGAGAGAAAGAGAGCCGGAGGGAGAATGGGAGGAAGAGGGATGGAGGGAGGTAGAGAGGAGGGTAGATGCAAATGAGAAGAAAAGACAGTGGCATAGCCAGGATTTTGGAACTGGGGGGGTACAACTTGTAGATGTACCGACAGAAATATTTTTTGCCGACGGAAGTTGTGATTTGTTGACCCAAAAAATTTTTGCATGGTTTGAAAAAGTGAAGAGCAAAAAAAAAAAGGATTATCTGCGGTAACAACATAAAAACACAAAATTTTTATGTATAATTCAATTTTTCATCATTTTTTTTACAATTCTCCCCTTTTTTATGTCATCCTGGGAAGAAAATAGTGTATTGTGAACCCAATTTTTTTTTCACTAACGCCTTCCGTCTACCGGCGGCCTTACATGAACCGGCGGCCATGACAAGCGGAGGCCCCACTGGCTCGCCACCGAGAAAAGACATGTGAGAACAAATCTGGTAGGGCATGTGGTACATGGTATAAAACTTTTCAATGTATGAATTAAGGGTTTGAAATAAGCAGGAACCAGAGGCAATTTTGCCCCTGCTGAACATGCAAATTCCTCTGACTCCCACAGAAATTTCCATGACCAGGGGCAACTTTTTATTGAAAATTTTCTAAGGTTACTAAGGCAATATCATCTTCAGAACAGCATAATATTCATTTTTTGTTGGTGTGAAACTGTCCTTTGTTCAAGACAAAGACACATAAACCAAGTGCAATTTTCAAAAGAAGTTACCAGATCTTATATTAACTGCTGGTTGTATTTCAAAGTAGTGATTGAGAATAATATGTACCTCTTCATTTTGTGTTGAGATCGTAGGTTCAAATATTTGTATTAAATAACCTTCTTAATTTCTTTAAAACAGAAGTAAATTTAAAATTTTATCAAAATGAATGTATCATGAATTGTGATTATATAGTGATATCATCTCCAAGGAAATTACACATTTTGCAGTTATCATAATATTCTGAAACAGTAGCTGAAATCAAGGTTATACCGTACTATATATTATGTAACATCATCATGCTCTATAAGTTTTCTGAGACTGAGAGTGTAGCTTTATGAACTTCACTTTCGTTCTTATAATAAGAAATCCTGGTCATGTACTTGAATAAAAGTGTTTAAACAAGACCGTCTAATGATGCGCTGTTGAACTTCAAGGGATACATGCGCTATAAGTTTCCAGTCACGTCTGAGATGGTATTTATACAAGAGTGCATCAGGTAAATGGTAGAAGGTTTAAGTGGCAGACATGCATACAGGTGGATACTAACCCTTACCTAGCCTGCTTGCATGCCGGGAGCCAGGCCACAGGTGCAATAAATAGGTCGAAAAAATTCATAAAAATTTCAAAAAAGTTAAGAATTATATATTTTTGTGACTATTTTTGAAATCTACATGAAAAATGCATTCAAATGAGTACAAACAAGCCTAGTATTGGTTCAGCGGTTCTTGAGATTTGCAGTAAAACTATGTGAGAAATAGGCTAGAAATAGGCTAGTATTGACATGGTTAAACTGATAAAGTGACATAGAAAGTACAGCAAAAATGGTCTATTTATAGATAATATAGACATTATAGTGGCAATGATGAGAGCAAATTTGACTTGTAAATAAGGCCCTGAGTTTCGCTCAAAGAGTAGAATTTGCTTTTTTGAAAAACAAGGTTGAAGATTTATAGTGGTGAACTCCTGCGAGGTTCATCAAACTTTCATAACACATTTTGATGAGTAAATTGCAATTAACAATCATGACATAATTAATTATTGAAACCTTTGTGATCTCAACACAAAATTTAGATGTTACTTCAAATTTTCAGTCATAATGTGACCTTCATCAAGAGATTGGCAACCTAAGTTAAGAGTGACCTTTTGGACACTTGACCCAAAAACTTGATTGTAGGCTCTTGGTAAAGTGTATCAGCCCCCTTCTCTGTTGAGTGATAGTTGGTTGACTCTGATGTAAATTAACTCATTCACACCCATTTCAAACTATATGTGACTCCTCGCCACAACTGAGCCTGGATGTCGCCAATCATCATTTTTGAGATATTCAACCAAAATATTCTGCTTGAAATTAGCTTTAAAATGATGTATATCATGTCTATAGTACTTGACATT